>NW_004524696.1:6488211-6488731 GCF_000260255.1 Octodon degus | reverse complement strand
TTCTTTCTTTTTCTTTCTTTATTTTGCGGTACCGGGGATTGAACTCAGGACCCTGCGCTTGCCAGACAAGCACTTAATCTACTGAGCTATCTCCCTGGCACTTTTTATTCATTTTAATGAGAAAATAAAATAGCACTAAAACAGTTTCAAAACAGATTAGTAGGACAGTTACAATAATTAATACATTGTGTACTGTTGTTTTCCTAGTGGTTATTCAGACATGATATCTTGTCTAAACAATATTAGTACAAACCTTTCTTCTCACTGAACTGAGAAAGTACCATAGAAAGTAATGCCATATTAATGTGCTGAGCTGTAAAAGGCTCAAGTCAACAACTTCTGACAATTACCAGTTCTGCTGATAACCCACTATATTATGGATTGTTGGGCTATATTGGATTATTTTGCTGAATTCATGCATGTACAATATTTGAACTGACATCAAGTATAAAAAGGTCCTTTAAAGTCTTCTAATACAGCTTTCTAATAGCAATGGAACACCCATCTCTGACAAAAAAAA
>NW_004524696.1:6484878-6487011 GCF_000260255.1 Octodon degus | reverse complement strand
AAGAATGTATGCAATGTGTTAATTATTGAAACTGTCCTACCAATTTGGTTTGAAACTGTCTCATTGCTATTTGTTTCTCAATAAAATTATGGGGAAAAATAGGCTGGATAATTACTAATTTTTATAGCATGTTTATTTGACATTATTCCATCTTTTGTCACGGTCGCTGATTTTTGCATGTATTTTATTTAGCATTTTTCTGTTCTTGTTGTTTTTCTGGAAATACTGTGTGTCCCCATTGCCTCACTGTTTATGCTCTCTGGTCCAAGCCTGATCTGGAACTTACAGCCAGAGATCATCCTGTCCTCAGCCTGTTCTGAGTCCACTGTGACTTTGGTCCTGCTGCTGACCCTGCTCTCCTATGCACTGTGTGAGTAGATGAGCCTCTCTCTGGGTGGAGCCGGAGCAGGTACTGTGGGGAAAGTTCAGATTCGGGACGCTGGACTGCACTGTAGGACTAGGGCAAGATTCAGCACACTGCTTGCTAGACTCTCAGCAGACACATGGGGTTTGCTCATTATTTAAGGCAAAAGTCATGATGTCAGATGAGGGTGCTGAATGTTTGGAGGTGGTGACTAAATTCAGATTCCAGTGCATGGCACTCCCACACTTCGCTCAGCGTTCTGCAGGCCCCGTCTGGGAGTCTGTCTGCTGTCTGTACTCCTTTGCTTCTCTGCTCTCTGAGGTCTTTTAGTACCCAGTAGCAGAGCTCAGTGTCACGTGGCCCAGAACAAACACAGCTCATGCTGCACCTTTGGTTTTGCTGATGCCAGCACTAAACTACATTGCCTGGTAGGTTGGATAAGGGCTGTTGCAGAATCCTCCTGACATTCTTCATGGGCTGATTCTTCCTGATGGTGCTAATTCGCTACAAAGATGCTGGACAAGTGGGGATGACCGAGGCAGTTTCTCTGGGCCCTGGAGCGCAGCATGCATAGAGTCCCATGGGCATCCTACACTTAGCCCCACATCCCCTGGTGTCTTTCCTGAGAAGTATTTTGTTCTTCCAACAGCAAATGTATAAACAAACCAGCTGCTGCCTCCATATAAACATCAGGAACATCTTGATACAAAAGCCTTCCAATTGATGGGTAATTTTTTTTAATCTCAATGCAATCTTGAGCTAGCAAACAATAAAGAAATATATTCACAAACCAGCAGTGCCCTAAAGAGACAAAGATAGCCTCTAAAGACCACCCCATGTCACTCTAAGAAAGATAAACTATTTTAAAACTATTTGTGTGTAACTTGCCAGAGTGATAAATTAAAGGGTATCCAGTTAAATGTGAATTTCAGATAAATGAGGAATATTTTCTTTTGTGTTAGTATATTCTCTGCAATACATATCAAAACCTTATTCATTATTATCTAAAATTCAAATTTTATTTTATTTTTATTAGCATGTACTTGTGATATATCATGAATTGATTCATCCCTGAGATGCAGTACATATATTTACCACATCTAAATCCTTTTTACTCCTCCTTATTCTCCTCTCCCTTCCATTTCAACCAATCCCTAAATCTCTTTCCTCTCTCTACAAAGTCTACCTCTGTGTCTATTTTTACCTTGTAGATTATTTATACTTCATACTTCTCATTGTCTTAGTTACTTTTCCCTTGTTGCTGAGAGAAAATTCCTCACACCAAAAGTTAAAGGCAGAAAGGCTTATTTCCTACAGTTCATAGAGGTCTCAGACCATAATTGGGTAGCTCTAAGGCAGCATAGCACATGCAGAAGGTTCATGGTGGCAGAAGACAGAAAAAGCAGAAAGGGAGCGTGGGACAAGTCTCTTTCTGTCCATTACATTGTATCTCAGCAACCAGGAGTAGGGCAGTACTAAGCCAATTAGTGAACTGATCCAACAGTCACCTACCCTTAATCTTAGTACCCTAGCATAGTAGGCATTGCACAATAAACCAATCACACTCTCTAGATACAGTCACCTCTGAAAAAGCCCTGTGTATCATTTCAGGAGACTAGGGAGACATCTAGACAGAAATCATAAAACTCATATAAGAGAAACCATGCAATATTTAGCCTTCTGTGTCCGATTAATTTTACTTAACAAAGTGAAATTAATGTCTCAAAGTACATTCACTTTCTTGCAGATAACTCAAATTTATTCATATA
>NW_004524696.1:6459827-6484753 GCF_000260255.1 Octodon degus | reverse complement strand
GTCTTCATTTTTGTGAAAAGAATCTAAAAGTCTCCCAAAATTCATCATCTCTAGTTTTCCTTCACATAGGGATGGTTCTGATGCCTTCAATTTCAACTGTGTGTGTGTGTGTGTGTGTGTGTGTGTGTGTGTGTGTGTGTGTGAATGGAATTGAACCCAAGGCCATCCACATGCTAGGCAAGTCCTCTATCACTGAGCTGCATTCAGCTCTAAAATTTTCTCTGCACATAGGCCTGTAGAGAAACTTAAGAACCAAAGGGGACTTTCATGTGATCTTTCAAGGAATTTTCACAAAAAAAATAAAAGAATATGAGCTTGCTTTTTATTTTCTTAATTTTAACCTTAATTACTACTCACAGTTCATAATAATCATACTTATCATGGGGAGTTGGTATGTATGCATAACACATCTTAATTCTTTTGCATTCCTTTCCCTTCTATTCTTCTCTATCTCTTAATCCCTTCTTAGCTCCAAAAGATTACTGTTTTTTTTTTAAAATGTTTCTGGTGTTGGGTCTCACTACACAGCTTGGACTTGTAGTGATCTTCCTGTTTTAAGCCTCCCCAGCATGAGATTAGAGGTGTGCTCCACCATACCTGGTCTTGCTGCCCATCTTAGCATGCCTGGGGAGGGGCCAGCACAGCATGTGGTGCTGGGCATCAAACTGCAGTGCCTGTGCTTGCTCAAACAAGCACTTAGTCCAAGGTTACTACTTTTAACCATTAAAAACTGAGCAAGAATCAGGAACAGCAACAATAAGCAGAATTAGATCATAATTCCTACAGATTTAGAAATTCTTGCATACAGCATCTAAAACCATACGGATGCTCACTATGTTTTGCAGAATTCATGAGAGAAGAATGAAGTTGGAGGACTGGTCTTACCTGATTCCAGCAATTACTATAAATCCCCGCCAATCATGCCAATGAGTGGTGACACAGCAGACAAATGAAGGGACTAGAACAGAGAGGCCAGACGCAGAGCCATGTAGATGTGATCCGCTGATCTGGGAGGAAGGTTTGAAGCAACGTGGTTGAGCAAAGACTGTCTTTTCCACATAGTACTGGATTGACCGGGCATCTTTGTGAAGCAAATTTAGATGCAGATGTCAAACTTCAGAAAAGTTAGCTCACGGGAGGGTCTTAGGTATTTAAGATCACAGACCTAAGTGCAAAACGCAAACTATAAAACTGGAACATAATATAAGTAAAAAGGTAAATTGCATTGGATGCGGTGATGAGTTTTTAGATATAACACCAAAGCTATGATTTAGGAAACAAAAGATGATAGCTTGATGGCATTAACATTTAAAACACATGTTATGGAGGACACTGCTAACAGAATGGAAATACAAGCCACACCAGCTTATCTTTGCAGAAAATATATGATGAAGAAATGTAGCTCAAAATATAAAATAATACTTAAAATTTATTAATAAGAAAAAAAGATTACACAATTATAGAATGGCTGAATAGACACCTGACCAACAAAGATATAGAGACAGCAAATAAACACTAGGAAAGATGCTCAATGTTTTTCATCATCTGGCAGGAAAACACAAATTAAAACAACAAGGAGACACAACTAGTTTTCATGTCACTCTTAGGACAAAGATGTGAGAGGGTTTTCCGTGCTTGGTATCTAGCCACGCCTACCATGCAACAGTAGCAACTAGGCATCTTCATGCAGGCATAGGGACAGGCAAATAGACCAAGGGATCAGAATACAAAAAGGGAAAGAAACAGTTTACCTATATGTAGGCACTTAATATCCATGTGTCATACTGGCAAAGAGGTTGTCAAGATCTCCTTGTGGCCAGCAGCAGCAGCAGCCACAAAGAAACTTGACAGAAGTGCAGGTTCTCAGGCCCACCCCCTGGGCCAGAAACTCGGGGGTGATGTCTGCAACCTGCTGCCAAGGGCTGAGTGGTTCTGGCACTTGCTTGAATTTGGGAATCTCAGGCAGAGTCATCTAACAAATCAGAAAATAAGTTCTGCTTGATGTCTGACTTCCTGATAAGACTCAAATCCTATAGTGTACAGTGTGTACTTGTAGAAAATTAGTGTAATGAAAATGTTTCCACCTGGAAGAAACATAAATGATTTGCTTTTCATGGAGAAGAAAATTGTGACAGTTCCAGTGTTGTTGTCATATGTGAAGCAGTTCTGCCTCTCGCTTCATCCTCTCACACCACCGGGTAGTTTAGACCTACCCAAGTCTGAATCGGTTCTTGTGCCTTCCTTTGGACTACTCTGGCATCTGACTGGTTTCCTCATTAAAGATTTACTACCTCTTTTTCAAATGCTGCCCATTGATCTGTATACAGATTGCTTTTAACTTTTTGAAAAGTATACTTTGACATAGGGAAGAGATGAAATTACTAAATAGTAAGATAAAACGGGTGGTTTACTAGTTGAGGCTCAAAGCTCAGTTACCTACAGTGGGAAATGAAGTGCTACCCCAGCCCACCTTGTATATAAATACTGATCAAACAAAATGTATTAAGAATATCAAGATAAACCACAAAATCTTCAAATTCAATACAAGTCTGTATAAATTTCTGACTGTTAGCTGGAGAAAAATTTAGCAAATAGGCACAGAAAACATAAACTTCAAATGAAACAAGAGAATAAAACAGGAAATCCAGCTCATTAAATAAAGTACAGCCATGCTTCAAAATACACAGGAAAATAGTAGAGAAAAATCATAAACTAGGTGTATAGATTTGCAGTACATTTAACTAACAAAAGATTAATCATTGAAATATATAAGAGAAAGTTCTCCAAATCAGTAATAAAAAGGCAAACAACCTAATAGGTTCACTGCAGAGGAAAAAATATGGCAAATAAACACATGAACAGATGCTTAACCTCATTAGTAATCTGAGAAATGCAAATTAAAACAATAATGAGATACCATTTGCACCCACCAGATTGGCAAAAGTTCCAAAGTCTGACAATACAACTTGTTGGTGAGGATGAATCCTTGGGAAGACTCAGGCCTCACTAGTAAGAATGTCAGTGGACACCATCACTTCAGAGACACTTTGGAATCACACAGCCAGTTCTCAGGACTTTGCAACTCCCTTTCTGGTTGTGCAGCCTAGAGAAATATTTGCACAGGTATGACAAACAACAGACACAAGAACATGCAAAATAATATTTCTTGAGTTGCAATGATCCAGAAAAGTTTAATTGTTGGCCCACAGGAGAGCAGAAAAAAAAGTGGGTCATTGTTCGTGGTGAACTACAATCTGGTAGGGAACAGACAGCAGTGCAGAGCCAGCACACTGCCCTGACTTCTGACGCCAGAGGCTGCACTGAGATATGAGCCTCTCCTTTTTGGATGTTTCAAGGGCTGAATTTGAAGTGATTTGGGAGCAATTTTACGAAGTACACTGGGAAAGTTACTTGCTGATGGTTAAACTATGTTTTTATAAAGCAAAATTATTCCTCCCTACTTTTGTCTTTCTTGTTGATTATCTTAACTTAAAATTTTTTAAATTGAATTTAATCAACTGCCGATCAGCTAACACACTTCTTAAGCATCTTAACAGATGCTCTGAAAGATAAGAAAACTCCAGTGTCAAAGGAAAAAAATCCATGTCTTCTGCTGTCATTGTGACTACCACATGTCAATATATTGATGGTCCTCAGTAACTGATTTATTTATGCTTTTATTGTCATCCAAGTAGCATCTAGAGATGATGAAAAGGCCAGTGGGAATAAAATACACCTCATTTTTTGCATGAAAAGTTCGCTATTCCACAAAGAATAAATGGCTTAAATTGTAGTGAAATGAATCATACAATAATGTGGAAGGCAAGTTCCTACTCTTATGCTGCTTACACTTTAAAAAAAATTCTGTGTTATTTGTATTTTATGCTTTCAAGAACTGTACCATTCCAGCTTTCTTTGCTTTGTTCATCTTGTCATGCCTCAGCTCCTGCTGCTTGCCTCTACCTGGGAGCAGAAAGTGGCTCGTCCTGACACTTTCAAAGAAATGATGCAGAAGTGTAGGCACAGGAAATGTGCTAAAAATCATTCTGGGTGTGAGCTGCTTCTTTCTGAAGATAATTTGTGATGTTCCCAAGGATATTCTTTTGTACATTATATCCCCAAACCCCACTTTATCTCAAAAAGTAATTTATTGAAAAGAAACAATTCAGGGGAAATATGTTGTTCCATAAAAGTGAAAGATAAATGGTCGACTATTAAAAAATTCGAACGCATTAAGTTTAGAATGTGGACAACCAAGGAAATGCATGCAAATTATACATTCCCTCTCTGTCTCCTCTACCCACTCTGCAGCCCCTCGTAGAACTTGGCTTCTACTGGCGGATTTCTCTGTTAGGGAGATGAGACGACTTTGCTAAAATAATGAAACACATGGATAGAAAATAACCCCAAAGATGGGAAAGCTGAAAATGCAAGATTGATAAAGTAATTTTAATTTGGTTCTACATATGTTAAGGTAGTTAGGGTGACTTTTGTGAAGGAGTCCAACTGTGTAAAGACAGATGTGCAGAAACTGATTAAACTGGCGCAGGCTCCTGCTCGCTGGTATGTTTTCTACACCAGCCGACACTATTCCGATTTCAGGGCACACTGTGGTGCTGGAGCAAACCTCAGCCGCCAAGAGAAAGTCTTAAGAATTTGCTTATCATTTAGGCTGTTGCCGACCACCTCGAGTCTCTCAGCCAGGTGAATTTTGGATGTGGAAAATTATAGAGGGGCTCTGAGTAATACTACACTTGGCTCCAGATGTGCCAGGGCAAAGAGGCTAGAAAGACAAGATGGGACATTTCAGAGGGGCAACCTGCTTGTTGTTCAAGATCCAATATACGACACTAGCCCTCATCTTCTCAAGTACAACTTTTCTGTCTAGTGCAGCCAAGCATTCGTTTTCCTCCTCCATCTGCCCTACTGTTAATAATGTTCAAAAACATCACAGATAGGATGAGGCTCCCGCTGCTGCATTGATCCCTGCTGCAGTCTGGGGCCAGAGATGCCCAAACCTCACGCCTCTGACTCATGCAGCCCGACTCCTGCTGCTCAGCTGTCCCTGCCCTGGGAGCAGCCCAGGCCCAAAGCCACCTGGTGTCCAGGGAAACGGGATGAGAATCAATATGGCGCCAGTGTTGGGGGAGGGCGTCTGAGCCTGCCTGTGACCCGGCCTAGGGAAAGCAAGTACAGGACAGCCTTCACCCAGGTCTTCACAGCGGGGTCCAAGTAGAGGTGGGGTTGGGGGTGGAGTAGGGTGGAGGAGAGTTGGAGCAAATGAGGCTCCCAAGGACACACTTGGCCCTCCTGCTATGAAGCTGCCTCAGTCCAGAGATTAGAGATTGAGAAGCAATCAGGTGAGGGCTACAGGTCCTCTGGGTTCTGCATATCTTCAATGTGCTATCTGAAAACATTGGGTGCAATTTGTAAAGCTGTTTTGGCAAAAGCCTCATGCAAATCTGGAGTTTACTTTTACCTGAGTCTCTCCAGTGGTGATTATTGAGGTTGGGTATCTGTGAACTGGAAGGAGCACATTCATTCAGTTACAAATGACCTTATTTTCCTCAAGACCAGAACACAAATACAACTTATAAGAGTCAGAGGCTTGAGTGGAAGGGGCCATGGGTTGTCCTTAGGTGACCCCATAGGGTGATGACCCAGACCGCAGAGACCCAGTTTCCCGTTGTCAGAGTAGAGCCTGTGCTGAGCTCGGGGACTTGCTGTGCTTGTGCTTTCTGTCATCTCTGGGCACTTGAGCCTGAGGAAGCCCAGCACGTGGATAGCACAACATTTGCTGAGCACGGGCGCACTGGTTTCCCGCCTACCTCCCCACCTGCACTGTTGTGACTACAGGACCCTTTGTTAAAGAAGCAGGGGTTGTTACAGTCAGCAAACCACACATTTCTGGCTATCTTTGCATTTCTGATAGATAAGAACAGAAGTATGGTAGTTTATAGGGTTATGAAACTTCGTCTGGTTAACCAGAAAATGGCCCACAAGTGCATTTATTTTGTGCTATTTCATCTAGTCCATGATTTTAATTTTTTCCCTTTTCTGTACTTCCCCATCCATTACTCTTCCCCACCAAACTCCTTAGCCAACTATTACAAGCACACACCCCTCTGTCCTCCCACCTGTCAAGAGCCTGCTGTACTCTGGCTTCTGTGGTGTTGTCTGGACATACACCCTATGATACAAATATGGTATGTATTACATTAAAAAAGAAAGACACTGTTATTAATTGCTTTCAGAATATTCCCCCTCACTTTGAACACACATCCCATCGCTCTTTCCACTTTCTGAGACACTTCTAGGGGAGCTCTTTGCTCGGTGTCTTTAGTTGTGCTGTCCTGGCTGCCTCAGTGTTCTGGCTGCAGTTAAAATGTTTACCTTTCATTTGACTTTGGAGAAGAGGTGGAAGCCACATTGTGCCAGACTTGGTGACTAGGATGGATGAGAACATAGCATGTATTTAAAAGTCTCTCTTTCTGTTATATGGTATTTATCAGCAGCACCATTCTCCTAATTTTTGATCACACCTCATAAAGACATTCACAAGAGAGATCCTCCAAAACTGTTTCAGAAAATAAAGAGGATGGGATAAATGTGAGTAGAGGAGTCCTCTGAGAGGGATTAAAAGTAGTGAATCTTTTACCATAATAATTAAAAGTATTTATTATATTTTTCACTCACCACCTATATGCGTGCACTTCCCTGGGCTAAGTTCATGTTCTTAGGGTTTTCTGTCCCCTTGGTTTTGCATAAGACTTCGAACAGCTCCACACTGAAGGAGCATCAGGCTACATGACACAACACACAGCCCAGGTACTTTAAAACCATCTTGATGTTCTAGCTGCTGGGAGTTCAAGATGAGAGTGTCTGCAGGCTGGCCATGTGTGAAATCTCTCTCCTTGGCCTGCAGATGGGCACCCTCTGTGTCCTCTGTGGACCCCGCCCCCACTCTGCCAGCCCCACTGACTTAGGATCCCACCCAGTCTACCTCATTTAACTGTAGCCATCTCTTCAAAGGCCTAGACTCCAAGTACAGTCACCTTCTGAGGTACTGAGGGTTAGAGCTCCAAGGTATGCATCTTGTAAAGAGCCAGTTCAACCCATAGAACACATCCTTACCAAAATTTAACATGCAGTGGTTTTCTTTTTTCGTTGTTGCTGCCATTCTAGGACCTAACGAATGGCATCTAGTTGTTATTGTCCTGATTACTGTCTATATTAAAGAGTTTTTCAAAAACTGGTTGACATTCTTATATCTCTGTTGGAATGTGTTTTGTTGTCCATTTTTCAAAATTGGGGCTTGCTGTTTATAACTTATAAGTTTTTATATAACCTCAGTAACAATATACAGAATACATTTACGAGTGTATTGTATTACAAATAATCTCCCCAATCTTTCTGTTTGCTTCTTGATTTTCTTAATGGAGCCTTACAAGTAAATCTTATTTTTCTCTTTTTACCCTTTTATTTTAGTACTTGCTTTCTCCTGTGTAACTCCAGTTTGTGGAGGTTTGTGTTTCCAGCTTGTAGAATCAGGTATATCATTTGTTAACTTTGTGTACTAAATGATGGGATGGCGGAAGCTTATGTCTGACATGTGTCTGTGCAAGCTCCTAGAGCACTTCTGCCCTGTGCAGTCTCAACACATGGATGGAGAAGCAGTCAGCCATGCCGGTGCTGCTCCAGATTCTGAGGATGTATTTACTGTGCAGTCTTCTAGCTCTGCTTATATCAGTAATAATATCTTGATTAGGGCAACTCTGTGTAAGTTGAGAATTATGCTAGAGTATGAACTCTCTCACTTTGCCTTCAGAATGAGTCAATGAAAATCACTATATTGCAAAGCTAACAAAGAAAATCTCACTAGGTGCTCTGAATCATTAATAAAGTGATTAAACATTTTATTTATTTAACATTATTATGATAAAACACATAATAAACTTTCAGGAGTTAGGAGTAGAATATACTTCCCTCCCTTGACAAAGGTCACCATCATGACAACTGATGGTACACTTCACTCTGAGGTCAGGGCAGGGAGTATGCCTTTATCACTGTTTTTTCCACAGAATAGGACTAGATGCTCCAGCAGTGTAAGCAAGAAAGGGAAAGGAAATGACAGTGCAGCCTCTGATGGGTGGGTGTGGTGGCACATGGCTGCTTTCCTCGCTCTTGGGAGTGTGAGCCAGAAGGCTCACCTCAAGCTCAAGGCCAGCCTGGCATATACAGTAAGACCAAGGCCAGTCTAAACTACACAATGAGACACTGTTTTGAAACAAATAACAAACAAACAAACAGTTATGATAAAACAGGAAAAAAACCAACAATAATAACTTTGGGAATAAAGAAGTAAAACCATCTTTTAATTGCAAGCATCATAATTATGTACTTATGAAATCCAAAGAATCACAAAAAATTAAAATAAGTAAAAGTTTTCTTAATTCACTATCCATCTATGAAATTAAATTGTACTTTTACTCTGACATAGTACTGTACTACTAACCCTGAAACAAAAAGTAAATTTAGAAATAATTTTATGCCTAACATACTTTTAAAACTGAAATACATCTACAGTTGTGAAAAACATACGCAGTGAAAACTTAAAATATAGAAAGAAATAGAGAATATACTATCTTCATGAATTCAATAAATATCTTTAAGATGTCAGATTGTATAAGCATTTTGAAGTATACTGTAAGTGAAATATTCCAGAAAAATCAGTTCTAAATTGACAGGCAAATGAGGAAGTAGAGAATTACTTGGGTCATATTGACAAATAAAATAAACCATGGGACATCACTTGATCAAACTAGACAAATTAGAATCCACACTAGTTGAGGCAGAGTGGCTTTCTTAGACAAGAAACTACCAACAGCAGAGGGATAGAGTCTGGCACACCACACAGGGCAGTGTACTGGCTCGCTGTGAGGACTCCGCTGCAACATACCCCTCGGGGTGACGGATTCTGTAGAACAATAACCGTATTGGATAGCTGATACCCACAAGAACATACATAAATGTTTGCTATGCATAAACAATCAGCCTGGGCCACATCTTAGCAATTCAGCCAGTGTCTTGCAGAGGGTGATAGACTGACACAGGAGAGCCAGAAAGAACTAGCCACATAGTGTACTTAAACATAAACATCTAAAGTTCAGCAAAATAGTCCAATATAGTCCAGTAGTCCACAATAGTAGTGGTTTATCCACAAAACTGGCAATGTCAGAAGTTGTTGACTTGAGCCTTTTACAGCTCAGCATATTAATATGGCTTTACTTTTTATACTTCATGGTTATACTTTTCTGTTGCATGGTTAAGCCAAAAAATAAAGCAAAATCTATATAACAAAAAATGTAACTTTTGTAATATTTCAATGACAATGGAATACCCATGTCTGACAAAACTAAACAGAAAAGGGGATATAAATGAAGGTCTATTTTGCAGTGAAACAATATATACATATGTCTGTATATACAAAATAGGAAGATATACAGTTACTTTCTCTTAGTTTAATGAGAAAGATTTATACTAATAGTGTTTAGACAATATATCATGTTTGCATCTAGCACTCTGAATAACTACTATGAAGATAACAATATGCAATGTATTAATTATTGTCTCATTGATATTTCTTTCTCAGTAAAATTAATAAAAAATAAAGTTTAAAGATAAGACACATTCTTACATAAGTGCTATTTGACTATTCAAGTAAATTGTCTTCTTCTTCTGATTTTTTTTTCTTTACTTTAACATTTAACTCTGATTTATCTTAGTTTGCATTCTGTTAGGCTCTTAGCAAGCACCAAGAAGACCCTGCTATATGAGAGAAACCCTCATTTCTATTTTCATAGTTTTTGCAACTTGTATGTACTGTTTTTTCTCTTTTATTCAGGGGAAAATAAAGAATATAAGTATAATAAAGTATAATAAATTCTCTGAAATTAAGTTTAAGATTTCTTTATAAGTTTTGCCAGTTTATATGATATTAAATTATATGTTTGCTCAATGTCATTTTTCTCAGCCTTGAGAGTGCAAATGAATTTGATTATAATAGAAGCCCCTTTGAAATATAATTATAAATTGAGATATACCAAATTTAATTACTTAAATTCACAATTAAATTTTTATATTATTTGAATTCTCTTCATGTAATTAATTTGTTCAATTTCTGCATTGTTTTACGAAGTTATGTTTGTATGGCTCTTTGCCAGGTTTTGTTCATTTTCAGAAGAGGGTGATGAATTGGAAACTGGGCAAATGGAGTTCACTGTATCTTTTAAAGCTGATGTCTTTGGCAAGGATTTAATCAAATATCTCTAAATACTTTTGCACAAAACACAGTACAAATTTAGAGGAACTGTTCACAAAATGTTTGATTTCATGATAAGATATTTTCCCTGATGCCCAAGGCAGCGCTCTGGCGATTAAGGAGTTGGTGTGCTTGAAGGAGGAGTACGAGCAGGGAATGTGCACACTCTTTGCTGAGCTGTCATTTTACATCCAACTCTCGTTTCTTGTGCACAAAAATACAGTTGAGCTATGCTGTGTGACGCAAATCATTAAAATTTTAACTGTGATGCCCACTTTCATTAGTAGAGCGTCACAATTCATTGGATAGAGTCAAGAATCACACGTACACAACATTCAATGCTAGATCCATTAAGCTGCAGTTTTCCTACTTGAGAAAGAATGCCATTTTTTTGTCATGAGACTGTTTTACCAAAACTTGCATTTTTAGTATCACTACCGGTCAAATAACACTATAAGCAATATTAAAATGTCTAAATTTGCAGAATGCATGATAACCTCACAAATGTGTTTTAAATAAGATGAACTTCAGAAAGAGTTGAATCAAATAATTGAATAAAAAAATTGACTCTTTGTTGACAATGGCAATCAATTTTCTATTTATGCTACTAAAGATGTGATATAAAATAATATCATTTATTCTTTTTTTTGTATTTTAGGGAAGGGTCTACAGGGTGTTCAGGGTCTTACTACTATATCAGATTCATAGTGATTCTCCTGTGTACAGCCTCCCAAATGCTGGGATTACAGGAGCTCACCCTCACACCCAGTCTCAATCGCCATCTCAGTGTGTCCCAGGGGGCAGGGCTGACATGGCAGACCTGGGGATTGAACCCCCAGCCCCTGCTCCTGCTTGCAGGTGCTTTAATCCGCTGCACTATTTATTTGGCTGACCCACATCATTTATTCTTGAAAATTTACTTTGCTCATAAACACCCAGTGCTTGACATACTTTCATGCATACACAAAAACAGGTGATAAAAAATAATTTAGAAATCCACTCATTTGACACAAATAAAAAGTTATATTTCATAGGATTACACATAAATATCTTTCAAATATGTGCTGATTGAATTATTGTTTTAAATATAGGATTCTTATCATGCTGTTTAAAATTATGAAAGAACATTAAGATTTTCTCACTCAGTTTTTTTCTTCTGGTTGTCATGAAGTTCATAGCACTCAGGTGAGCTCCACAGGTGGGGAGCACTAAGCAAAACCTGGATCCCCACCACTCTCAGAGGCCGAGACCTGGATCCCAGGACTCTCAGAGGCTGAGACCTGTATCCCACCACTCTCAGAGGCTGAGACCTGGGTCCCACCACTCTCAGAGACCGAGACCTGGATCCCAGGACTCTCAGAGATAGAGACCTGGATCCCACCACTCTCAGAGACCGAGACCTGGATCCCAGGACTCTCAGAGGCTGAGACCTGGATCCCACCACTTTCAGAGGCCGAGGCAGGCAAATCACAAGTTCAGACTGTAATGGGAAGACTTAGAGACTGAGCAAGACCTCATCTCAATACAGAAATAATAAAGGTTGGGACAATTTCTATTGGTTTGTTGAAAGGATCATTTGATGTTTAATATTTTGACCAATTTTACATGTTTAATTATGGTAATCTGAGCAGCTGCTTCAAATATAACAATATACTGTATAATAACCATTGTCAAATTCCTGTCATCTTGTTTCTTAGAAACTGTGTCATTTCTAATATTTATTATTACTATTCTTTTTAAAATAAAAATATATTAAAATCCCTGGGTTCAATTCCCAGGGTTGTTAAATTAATTACATTAATTAGATTCCTTCTGATTATAATTGTATAAAATTTCTTGAACATTGAAAAGTCAGAATCCAATTTTTAAATTAAATATTTTCATTTAAAAATTCCTTGCTTCCATAAAGACATTGCAAAAAAGTAAAGAAATAATCATTAATGTAAGAGCTATAGAATTATAACTTACAATCTATGACCAAGCCACTGTCACGTGGAAGTTCTGGCTCCTGGCTCCCCCTGTCTTCTATATCTCGAAATAAACTCTTCATTTATGTTCCCCTTGGTCACTGTCCCCTACCTCTAGTGCTCAGCAGTATTGTGTCTTGCAGCTTTAAGGAGAACCAGCTGGGAGAGGGTCTTGTATGTAATACCAGTTTTTCATGGGGCTTGTGGATGCTGGTTCTGAAGAGTGCATTACTAGATCCAGAGCCTGGACAAGTTTTGGGGAAAAGAGCAAGATCTGTAAATTATTTAAAGTTCAGGTTTTTTAAAAAAATTCTACCACTTACTGAAGCAGGAATTCTTCTTCTTGTCCATGTGTTTAATACAGGAAAGCAATACAGGCTGGCTGGGTAAAGCCAGTGTGGTAGGTACGAGAAGGGCAGTGCTCCTGAGTGAAATCACCACAGTAGGTGCAACCCATCCGCGCCCATGTGTATGTACCACGTGCCCACCCAGCTCCATTGACAGTATCACATGCTTCCAAATTAATTCCATGTCAGCAGTCTATGTTCAAGAAATACCCAGACACACTCACAGAGCTAGGTGTGTGAATGCATGTCTGTGCGCCTGGGACAGAAGGCCAGAAGCAGACCAGCGGATAGGTAGGCAGATGACCACACAAAATCTGGCGTAATTCAAAAACTGAAGTAGTTGAAAGTCCCAGCAGTACATCTAACCATATATGTTCATTAAATAAATCTTTCTTTTTTATATGTACTCAGGAAAAATGATTGAACTATTTTCCAAAGTTTTAAATTTGAAATGTTTGAAATGAATATTGTTTCTTTCAGAATTCTAACAACATGGTCCTATGAAAAGAGAAATTTTTTTTTTAAGACAGGGCCTCACCATGTACTTCAGGCTGTCCTTGAACTCATGCTGTTGCAAAGACAACCTTAAATTACTTTATTCACAGGTATTTTTATAGTGATAATGAGATGATATAATGATGACAATGATGCTGATCCTTTTAAATCAAGGTCATTTGGGGGAATAAAATATTAAAGTATTCAAAATTTTCATAGCCCACAGTTCCGATGAAAATTTATTCCCATAGTGATTTCACAAATTTCTTCCATGTAAGTGACAACCAAAAGTATGCCAGTATCCATAGCATTCATAATATTTCCATTGGTACCACAATGTTTTGTAGTATTTTGGTATGTGTCCTCAAAAATCTTCAACATGTTCATCGTCCAGGGATGGTTATATGATTTTTGGTGATTTGAAACAAATTCTTAGCTTTCTTTTCTTTGAAATCCTTACTTGGGAAAAAGCAGAACAGTATTTCACTCTCCATGGACATTTATTTATCATGAGTTTTCAGGTATATAAATTTATGCCTCCTGTATCCAGGAGTTCACTATGAGGCTAATCTATTATGACAACTTGGAATCTGAGGTAATAATGAACTGAACAGGTCACATGGGGAATGTTCAGCACAGGCCATGGATGGGAATAGCACAGGTCCTAGGAAGTGTGGTGAGGGCTCCCCTGCATCTCACCCCTCCCTCCCTTTTCTCTATTTTCCTCTCCTAGCCCTTGGTCTCACACTGTCACCTTGAAGATTGGGGGAAGAAGTACTAAGGGCGCAAAAGAAGGAGGCATAGAAACCAAGACAGGCTGAGAGGGTAGAGCCAGTGTAGTAGACACAAGAAAGGCAAGGCTCCTGGATGAAGGGCTGGAGACGCACCATGGGAGGCCATAAGACTTGGGTGCCCTGGACTGTAGCACACTCTGCTGCCTCTTCTGTCTGTGGTCACAAGGCTTCTTGCTCTTCCATATTCTGATGCCATCAAGTCTAACAGTATCTAGTACTCAGTACGTGCTGTGGTCTGTGTCCTTAACAACTCCAGGGGAGCCAGGCCCAGGGGCTGCTCTGGAGATCCTGTCCTCAGCTCATTTGTGTAGGGAGCTGATTTCATAACTGAACATTGCACAGATTTCGCAACTGTACATTGCACCTGAAATTCTGCAAAGCTGGGTGGTTGAACTGACTTTGTTCAGTTAAAATATCAGTTTCATGTTTCAATTACATGTATACTTTTCTGAAGTTAAAGTACTGTGGACTTATACCCTGAAATGCAGAAGAAAATGAAAGACAAAGAGCAGTCCACATGTGGAAATGACTTGAATAAATCAATCTAAGGGAAAGCAAAATCCTTCTGCTTTAATGGATAAATCCACTCAGAAAATAGTACGTGGAGCCTAAGCAAACATCTCCCAAACACTGAAATACAGCCAAGCTATTTTTATTTCTCTAAGTCTTTGTATTATTAAAATTGTATTTAATTACATTAAAATGTTACCATTTGATTTATATCTTAATTTAATTCGTTTATTTTTTGGTAGCATAACAATGGCTTCTTTGCTGTTTCATGACCAGAATCATTCTATAGCAAAACAGTAGTTGTAGACTATTATGTCTCCCCACACCTCACTAGGAATATTAATTCACCCTCATGCTTCTTTCACTTAGATTTGAGATCAGACTGTGTGGGAAGAAATCTCAAGCTCTCAGCACCATGAGTCATGTGCATGTGTCTAGGGTCCCAAGCGTCAGCTTTAACAGCATATTCAAGTCTGATGTGGGAAGCCTTCATACCAACCCCAGGCAGGGAACGCAGTGCAACAAACAGACAGCTACTGTTAACTTGATAGACGTCTCTTACCTGGGATTTCCCTTGAAGTTTTGATTAGCTGTCATTTATTTCCCCAAAGGTAATATGTTACTTGCCTTTTTATCATTTAAAAAAAATCAAATAATCTGATAAGCACAATGCCATACCCTGAGAAAATTGGCTTAAAGTAACAAAGTAATCAGAAACCTTGCTCACAGAAGTAGCGATATTATCTATAACATCACTCTAAACTCTGTCAATTTAGGAATCTTTATAATTTTCTTTACAAATAGTTATTTGAAGACATTATTTGTATTGGGAATCCTCTTGCTTAATTTGTGCATTGCATTTAAGTGTCTATATAAACATATATATCATAAATATATTTATACATTTATGATAGTCTTATATTTAGGGACATTGTGGTAGATTCAAAATTAATCTTTTAACTTTAACTTTGAGGTGTAATTTTTTTGTTTTTACTATATAAGAGTTTGCATAGAATTTAATGTTATGCTGGAAATAAAACTCAGTTACTTTAAATAATATTAATTCTGACAGGCCAATTGGATCATGGACTACAACATAGTTAAGATAAATGGAAGGGTAGGTAGATGATAGAAACAGATGTTCATCTTAATTAAGAATGGTTTCTGTGTCAAAAAATTTTATTCTTGAATGTAGTTTCTGTGTTAAAGTGTACTAAGCTGTTGCCTTGGGGTTAGCATTTATCATTTTTTTTCTGATTGTACTAAAATGGAGATTTGAGATCTTTCTAATGGATTGTACCAAAAAGTCAAGAATGAGTGGGTAAAGAGACAATAACCCATGTTCACTTGCGGAAATCATATTTTCTCCTGTACTGCATTCAAATGGAAATGCACTTTCAACATGAAGCAGATTTAACTACTTTGTACAAAAGATGCACTGACTTGTTCAAGATGAGAAATAAAGGCCACGATGAAAGCCAGCTCTGGCTGATATGAAAATCAGAACACAGGTGGCCATGCAGAGAACTGAACTCACTTGCTCCGATCAACTCCAAGATGTCTCGAGGCAACATCTTCAGTAGGAAATGAGAAGACCCCTCTGTACCTGCCGTGCGCACCTGAACAAGTGTGCGCCCCTCATCGCGTGCATCCTTCAAGGAGGAAATAGTTTGATGATTGCTATGTATGGATAAACATGGGAGACTTTCTAAGCCATCATTTCATTCAAGATGGTAACTGAGCCTATAGAGTAGTTTCTATCTTTTCTCTTACGTTGGAAACTACTGGGATTAGGATTATTGAAGTTCAAATAGTAAAACTAAGGCACAAGTCTAAATTCCAGAGGAAAACCTTCATTTCCACTACATCACCATGTAGACCACGAGGACTTAGGTAGAGAGTCAAGTGACTGGGGAAATCACAGAGCGAGTTTCTGAATTCTGTGTCCTGTATGAATATTTCCAAATCAGGAGGTTGTGGGCGCTAGCTTATTTTTCCAGACCAGACTCTTCCTTCCACTCTTCCCTAATTGATTTAGTGTGTCTCACATCCTAGAGTTTCCTGAAGGTAAGAGAGGTCATTTTGTGTCAAAATGTGGGAGTGTGTGGGTTTTTAATCATCTATGGAGGGATTCTGTGATCATTTCCACAAGGTGGTGGCATACCATACTCATGCCCTGCAGTTTTGCAGGGCATACAGTGCATTTGCAGCCATGGCCGACATTCTTCTTCAGTCCATTAGAGTCCTTCCAGCCTGCATTCATGTCACCAACACTCCACTTTTCAGGTCAGGAAGAAACACAAACTTTGAATGAGACTGTCCCAAAGACTCAAGTTATGGACCTGTAACATTATACTGAAACATAAAATAAAAATCTGATTACATATTGGCCTGTTGAATTTGAGTTATAATAATGTGAATTGCCAGAGTAGATGGAATCTTTTTCTTGCTTAAAAAATTTAAGCAAGTTAGTGAGGTAATTTGGGACTCACTTTTGTACTTGAGTTGTTTAACTATTCATGACTGATTCCCACTTGCTCATACGGCTAGCAACTATTACTCTTAATACCAATGATCTCTGCAGAATTCTTGTACTCTCCCCTGGAAATAATGTGGTTGTAACTCTCTGTCTTTGCAAGCATAATCTGCGGCCACCAATGCTCATAATAATGAGCCATTTTTGCTAAATGATATACGCAGTGAATTTCTTGAAATAATTCACACTGACCCACTACTGAGGGCTTACCTGACTCACCAGTCTTTTCCAAGTCCACTGGAAATGGCTAATGGTGTGGCCACTTCACAGAAGTCTTTCCTAAATATTACTATCCCATATACTTCCTCAGGTGGCAAGTAGCTTAGGATATAGCCTTGCAAATTTCATTATAAAAGGAAGGCTTGCCTTTTTTCATTCTAAAAATGTAACAATTTTTTTTAATAAAAAAGAAAGAAACAAGGAAAAATACATTTGGTGCCTAAGCATCTTGACTGGCCTGGGTAATTCAGGCTCAAATTCATTCACCCTCAACATATATGGGCACTGAGGTACACAAATTGCTCTAGATAATTTGCCAATTTCTTTACCCAAATAAGATGCTTCTATCTGAAGGCAGCACCCGGTGTGACAGGAGGTCACGAGCTTCCTCCTGCGTATATCCCTCGGGATACCGGATTCCTGCTCTCAGGAGTAGGAATACTGCTGCTCCCAATTTACAGGTGAGTTCACTGCGGACCAGCAATGGCAGCAACTCGTCAAGTCACACAAGCTCCTGCAAGAGACACTTAACAACTCTGTCTAACTGGACTGAATGCATTCTATTTGCACCCATGAGGCCACGGAGCAGCAAAAGAGAGCCATTTCATAAGTTAAACAGAAATGTTACCAACAGCTTTGCTTCCATGGCAGTGCATTAAAAATCCTCGTTCTGGAACAGTCTCACCTAAAATATGAGAGCAGCAGAGCGAAAGCCCTCCTTGGCCCTGCACACTGGAGTAGACCAAAGGTATAATCACAATGAAAATGAACGGATGTGGAGTATACAGCCCTCGGAGATGGATTAAATGCACATACATTTTGTAATGAGTGACTGTAATGAAAGCCAAATGAATTATAATAAAATATGGAGTTTTAAAAAAGAAAACTACTCAATGCATAATGTTTCTGGGAAAACATTTAACAGTTTTTCACTGCATGCTATTGTCAAAGTAAATAACTACCCAAGACAAACTTACAAAGTGGTTTTAACTCTAATGTGATGCAGAAAGTCAGTCATTTAATTTGTTAATTAGTATTATGCCAGAAACTATCTATTCAATATGAAGCAAATATGTTTACAATCTTATCTGCCATCTGTTTAATAGATGGGAGAATACTTAGGGCTGGATTCTCAAAGAGGGTTGTTGAAAATTTGTTCCACAATTAGTGGAGCAGATTTTTAATTCTGGAAGGATTTTTTTGTGTTGGGAGCACCTCCGCTGAGAAGACAGCATATCACCACCCTGCTACTTGGGAGGAGCGACTGCTGTAATGCATTCCGGCAGATGCTCACAGATCCAGGAGTAGGAGCAGTTTTTTTTTTTAAAGGTATTTATGAATGCTTTGATATATCTATACAGTTACAACACAAGCTCAGAAAGAGTAGATCTGATTTTGCACATCGTTGTAAGCCTCCAATATTTAGATACTGTGTGGCTGGGTTTGCTCTCGGCATACTGTATTTCTGTACTCAGCATTTTTTTTTAAGATTTCGTATGAGAAAGCTGCAGTTATGTGATACGTTAACCATTAAAATGAATTCTCAAGGTGCCTTTACACTACTGCTGAAAAATGGATTTTAAATCATTATTTGGAAAAATTTTGGAAGTAAAACTGGTGACAATCAAGTTTTTTCTGTAAACACCACTTCCTTAATTCTGGATTGAGAGCTCATTAGCAGTGTGCCCATGTTCAATTAGAGACCCCAGGATGAAGAAGGAAGTGTGATCCTGATGTAGCCCTCAGCCACAGCAGCAAACGCAGCTTCCTGAAATTCGATAGAGACTGTTTACATTCCAAGACCGTTCCACCACGATGTGCTATTCTTCCTTTCTCCTGACAGACATTCCAAGTTTTAGAACTAATACTTCCCCTTACATCAGTTATCAGAGAGGTAATCTTTAAGAAATGAGCTAAAACCATCATTGTGTATTTATGAACAGTGTTGCTCAAATTCATCATATTGCCAACTGTTTGTGTGCCAATTGAGCTTTGTTTTTGTCAGTACTCTGATTTATCAACATGGTATTTTAACTCTTGTTAACAAATCAAAATACAACCTCTATATGACATTTACCCGTAATTAACTCTCCTCATTATTTACTGGCAAGTCTAAAAGCAGTACTCTATCTCAGTTCATCTATTCTATTAGCTTCAATGGAAAATATAAAATGTATATTTAAAATCTGACTTGTGTGTGCATATATGTCCTTCTCTGGAATCCTCTAAAAATGCCCAGTCTTTGCAAGAAAAACAAAAAAGATGATCTAGGAAAAAAAGTCTGACAATGGTCATGGCTACAAATTAATTGTTCTGTTAAGTGCCAGTTTATTCCACCCATTTCTTTACTTTCCTGTTCTCCATTCCTCTGTAAGGCTCCCCCAGTGAACAGGGTTAGTTCTTATAAGGAGTGAAATGGAGTGATTTATGGCGGGAGAAGTCACCCTTGCTTCTGAACTTTCTGGGGTTTACTGAGTGGAGTGACCTGTGCTCCAGCCCCTGGAGAAAGTGCTCCTGGGTGCTGCACTGTCTGTGCCCCCAGTGGTTAGAAAGGTGCAGCTCCTCCCCTCCTGGGGTTCCCTGCAGTGCTCCCAGGGTGTCCCCAGGCTAAGCAGGTGCCACCAAGTCTGGAATGATTTCTGACCCAGTGTAGTGCTGCAAATGTTTTTCTCTAGTCGTTGAATTATTCCTCAGTGATTGTTTAACCCTCAAAATGTTGACAGTGCCCGCAAAGTGTGAATTAGGCTTGCAGATTTGAGCTAACATATGCAATAGTTGACCCTAGAACTGGAGCGATAGGACACTTTCCTAGGTCAGTGTAAAGATTTTTATACAAGTGTTTCCCCAGCCCTGCCCCCCACATCTTCAAACCCCCCCCCCCCCCCCCCCCCCCCCCCCCCCCCCCCCCCCCGCATTTGTGGCTAACGAGGTTTAGCCGCATAGGCACCTGATTCCACAGACCTTCTGGACACAATGCAGAGTCCAGTGGAGACACTGCGGGATTAAACCCATTGTAACATTCTAAAACTCAATTCATCTGTTCCTAATGGTGTTTCAATAGTATCCTAGTAACCTCTTCTGCGAAGCTTCATCTGGTCTGTATTTGCAAACACTATTAAAAAAAGGCCCTGCATTCAAGGGAAAAAGGCTGTGTTAAATCTCTTCTCAGCGCTGCCGGGAGAGGTGCGGGCGCGACTGCGGGCAAGAGCGTTTGCCAACGTGCCATATGGGAGTCATGGTTGGGACTTTTTTTTTTCTAGAATAATTAAATGTTGATGGCAGAGTTCAAATGGATCATTAAAATTCAAAAGTGTAAGAAACAGATTTTTTCTTATGTTGCTGAACGCTCCAGAGGGCTGAATAGCAGCAGAAGTGAGGCAGGCTGCTGCCCCGTGATCAGCGCGCGTCGGGATGGTGCTAATTTGATCATAATATAGTCATCTCTGAAGATTACAGCTATTCAATTAAATATTCTAATTAACCTGAAGTATTAGGCAAATGATACTAATTACAAATATTCTCCTGAGATTCACAGCAATGAAAATCCCACTTGCAACTGATACTTCTAGCCAATGTTTCGTAACACAATGTCCTATATCATAGGCTTTCAGAATATTAAAATGCAGTTAATTTGCCTAAACCTCATTTGTTTAATGGCATTAGCATTTTGTTTGAAATTGTAATAAACGTACATCCCGCTTTCAAGTAAAATTTAAAATGAGTGTACTCTTGGGGTAACTTAAGATTCCTGTTTACAGACCTGGCACTTTATTCAGTAAGCGGAACAGTTTGAGCTTAACTTTCAGCCATTAAACATATTGAAATTGTTTAAAAATGCTAATAATTTGTCTTTTCAAATAAGAAAAAAAGGATATTTTGCAGTAAAATTTCATGATGCCGCCCATGTGACGGGTCTCCCACTGTGCGGGCCCTGGCGCTTGAACTTTCCTTCCCATTCCTGGGAGAGCGGCGGGTTCTGCAGGGCTGCTGCTGGCTTTGGAGGACCATTTTTACAGGAAGAAACTGCCGTACCCTTCACTGCGCTGTGCCCCTTTCTCTCCTCTCTTTACATTATGTCCACCCCCCCAAGGTGGCTGGATTGCTGGGTAGCCAACCTCGAAGCAGTAATGAGACTGCTATTGTTTCCGGAATCTCAACCCTGCGTTTCAGCTTCTCCAGTTCTCCCCTCCTCTTAGCCCTCTTCCCCAGCCTCTCCCATAGTGCTGCTCCTTGTGCTCCAGGGAGAGCGTCTGAGCCACCTGGTTCTTGTCCCCAGCAAGGAAGCCCCTCAGCAGCTCTCAGCGCCGGGCAGTCAGTGAAGCAGTCAGGATCCTGCAAGCGCTGTCTGCCAAGTCAGAAGCTGCCTTGCGGAGGCTTGTAGGGTAAGGCAGTCCTTACGATGAAGGTCTTCACAATCCTGTTGTAGTGTAGGCTAGGAGGCAAAATGGAAGGTCTCTTCTCAGATTGTGTTTGATGACCCAGTCGTGGGCGTGAAGAGGCAGACGCTGCTGGGAAGACCGGAGGTCAGGGTTTAAAAGTAAAGACACAAATGGGCGTGCTTTGGAGTGCCAGTGAGAAGCTTCCATGAGTCCCATAATGTAGACAGGAAGGGTAAATACTACTTAGGAGTGTTCACCAACTCAGTGACAAACACAGGATTTGGGCTAAAATCATCAGAAAAAGGAAAAGAAGATAAGAGGGGCACTGGGAGCCCAGCATCTCGCAGTGGCTCAGTCCTTGGAGACTGTTGGTGCAAGCCCCAGAAACGACGGCCTGGGCCCTGCCTCTGTGGGTGCTGGCTGCTCTCCAACACCTACCAAGAGAGGAAGTGAGCCATTCGATGCTATCTCTGCCTGGCCGGGCCTTGATACAATGCGTGGTCCGCAGGCACATCCTCTGGGGGAAGGGATATGCTAGGATGATTCACCTTTCTAAACACAGATGTAATAAAATCACTAGAAATGCATTCATCTCTCAGAAGCAGAGGAAGTGAGGGAGAGGACTTTCATTTCTATAAAGTGCATAGAATGGAATAATAAACACACGAGAAGCAGATAATACCTTGCAGTGTAGACATTTATGAGGCCGTGAACGCTAAGAAGGGGTCGGCTTTTACAAGGGAGGGCTTTCTGCACCGTGGTAATGTGAACTCTTGATTTGCAGTGAATGAGCTGGGCGGTTGTACAGAGCTTCTCTCCCCGGAATTTAATCCAGGACATATAAAACCTATGCTGAGAAAACAGATGCTTCCAGGACAGTCTACCTGGGGGCTCAAGCTTCCTGAGGGAGGACACTCCCAGGTCAGGGAGGCTGTGAGCACAGATCTCTGCACTCTGGGCTTCCAAAGCTGAGGCAGCAGCTACTCGAAACTGGAAAATGAAGCAGGTCACTGTGCCAGCAAGTGCAGACCATAGCTTCAGTTCTGCGTAGGCCCGTTGAGTGGAGGATGCTATTGTCAAGAATGTACTGGAGTGGCAAGTGCGATTCCCTGGAAGATTCCTGAGGGGGACATAAGTGCTTGGGGGGGGGGAACTGGGGTATTTAGAACACTTTTGTGTTCTCAGTAGCTTTCCTTTGGAGCCAGTTAGTATAATGGGTGAGATAGGACCAAAAAAAAAGGCAACATATAACATTTAAATAAAATTTATATTCTGGTTATTTTCCTCAAAGGTATTTTCTGCTTGTCATTGAAACCATACCTTGAATTAAGTCAGGGAAGCACTGGGGACCTCAGTGATGTTGGATCTGGGCTTTGGTTGGTCTTCTTCTCTGTACAATAGCCGAGCCTTTTCTCCCCTGCTGTCTAGCAGTGACTGAAGAAACAGCAGAGATCTCACATCCTGGTGACCAAAAAGTAATGGAAAAGGAAAGAAATTAGGGGAAATTGGCTAAGGAAAGATAGAAAGCTGTAAGAGAGAAAGACAGAAAGTGGAAAGCTCCTTCCAAAACAGGCCAAATGCAAGAGCAGCTATTTGTGATTTCACTGGCCTCTTCAGGGTGAGGAAGGCTCCACTTCTGAAAGGCTTTCTGTCTTTTCCAGTTTTTTAGGCATGAGGTGTTAGAAGTCAGTGGTGTGAGCCCTTTGAGTGAGGCTAGGCTGTCAAAGGCTGATGCGGTGGGACACAGACACAGCCCTGTGTCCCAAATGTCTGCAATTTTACCTCTAAATTATAACTATTACTGACATTACTTGGATGAACCAAGAAATTGGAAATTAGTGTTGATGTTTGTGATCTTTATAAAGAAAACCACTTTTATCTTGATGTAAGGCTATTGGATGTCACTTTCCCGAGTGCTCTGCATAACACAGAAATATTTACCGAGAAGCAGTAATTTTGTAGTGATGCGGCTGTATCCATGTAGAAGTGTCCTAGGAAACAGTGATCTCTCATGTGAACAGGCCTCACTTAGCAGGAAGCCATGATGAAGGCACTTTCACTCCATGACCAGAAGGTGAGCTAATGACGATCATGGGACTCCCCTGACCTGCTGCTTTCTCATGTCTCTCTTTGGTTCTGACCTTCTTTTTCTTAGAAGCTACTCCATGGACTAGGCCATGAAGCAAACCTTGTGCTCAAGCCAGAACCCAGGGCCATACCTCTGCTGTTTTCTCAGCAGAATAGGGCAATGGTGGGCTTCCCATTAGCATATGCAAGGCCAAGTTCAACTTCAAGTGGATTTTTAAATGTTAAAAATAAAGCTTACTTCTTATACACATGAACTATTTTGTATATTTCTTTTGTCTCCCAAAAAATCCTCTTTAACTCCCCTCAAACTAATAAAAGTCAGCACAGGGCAGACATGCCTGATGGGAAGACTGAGTCTAGATGCCAGCAAGTACATTTAGCTGGCAGTACCAGCTCTTCCTACAGCACTCATGAGGTAACCATTTTCCCATTGCAGTAAGTCCATGTTGCCATATTGCCTTTGCATGCCTGTGTGTGTGCGGAGGGGTGACATCTCTGCACTTTATCTGAGTGCTGCATGCCACATCATTTCCCATCACACTCCTAAATATTCCTTGCATGGATATCTGGATTATATGGACCCTAGAATGCCCACATCTCCATGGGAAATGGAGAGACAAAAAAACACAACCCCACATGACTACTAAAACTACCCAAAGCAATTCCACAAAAAATACAGAGCCAAGGAAAGGCTGGTGACTGTTCAGAGGGTGAAGTAAACTATTTTGTGACATGTTTTTATGACATAATTATATTGATCTGAAAGACACTCATCTGGAACCACAACCTTTCTTACCCCAAGTAAAAGGCCTGAGCCTGTATAATCTTCTCAATCACTTGATATTCATAGTCTTACTCAAAGGTCTCTGAATATGTCATGTGTGTAATACCAATGCAAAATTTGGTACCGTAGTCACTACCAGCAATATGTTTCAATAAGGTAATTTTCTTGCTGCCTAAGAACATCAGCAGGGTGCAATCCGGAACAAAAACAGAGTATGACATCTTATTCAAGCATACATCTGGAGGACAAAACTATACTTTATTAAAGGAAAATGGGATTTCAGGATTGTTTTGACAAGCGATAAAAATGCACACCTCAGTTTACATACAGTGCAGCATGGAAATTGGAGGTGTTCTTGCAACAATACCCAGGCAAGCCTGGTAGACCGAAGGGCACTGGATGGGTGTCAGGCTTTGCAAGGATCTGCAAGGAAGGAAGGAAGGAAGGAAGGAAGGAAGGAAGGAAGGAAGGATGGAAGGAATATAT
>NW_004524696.1:6446505-6459727 GCF_000260255.1 Octodon degus | reverse complement strand
CAGGGGACCAGGCAGATAACTTTCTTCCCCTTTAAATTCAGCGCAAGATAATTCTTCCTTCCTGTACATTTTAGGGTCAATTTCATTCTCTAGTGTAAGGGGGAAAAGAACACATTCTTTGACCTTCTTAAATCAATTTAAGCATTGAGATTTAAAATAAATACCGAAAATAATGTCAGATTTTAAAATACCAGCTGTGCTCCACCACTTGCCTTCCTGTAAATCACCTGCTTTTATGGCTTTGCTCATCTTTATTACCCCTCCAAAGCCTGCCAGGGACTGCAGACCTCTGTCCCTGATTTGAAGGGGTGCTTTCTTGGATTTCTGCATGAAAATGGTCAAAACGCTCCCTGCCTTAGCTGTAAGGAGCAGCATGAATTCCTGAGTTAATCACCTTAGAAATGTATTAGTGAAAACAACGCTGAGGAGGCAATTCAGTGACTGGAAATCACAGAGCACATCCTACTGTTAAATTATTTAATGTAACTACACCTACAACAGACCTACTTGTGCCTTTATTTTCTTTAGAAAGGAAACACAAAAGAGGTTAAGAATGCTAAAGATAAGATCCAACCAAATTAAGCACTTGGAAATTTACCTAGAGAGGAAATAAACACTGTAAGAGAGGGAAAAAATCGTATGGCTCAAAATAGATACAATTACAGACTTGGATTTCTGAACAATAACATTGCTTTCACCTTACTAAATTTTGGTATTACCTCACTGTCAGAGTTAATTTGTAATTGGTCAGTTTTGTGGAGTTGGAGACGTATATGTATTACAAAACAAATGTCAAATATTTAAACAAATAAATTCAGAAGCTGAATTCCTTTAGTGAAGCTAAATATAAATTAAGAATTTGGTGTACTATTATACACTCAAAAATATCTAACAGTCAGCTAGCAGCAGTGATCAATTGCTAATGTTCTGCAGCATTCCAACCTCGAGGATGAGCAAGTCTGTTGTTCTTGTTTATCTTAGAGCAGATGTAGACTTTGAAATGATTTGTGGACAAACAGAAAATAATTAAAACTATTGTGTAGTACAAAAAATAGTAGGTAGAACTTCTGAAAGGAGAGAATGTTTCACACACTATTAGCATTTTTGTTTTATTTTTTTTTCCTTGGGAGCTCAGGGCTTTTTATTAATGTAATCCCACACGACTGACATAGAGGAGCTGGAAGATGAGAGGGGACTTCCAGTCTGTTGGCTTTGCTTTGTGACATTCTGAGCAGGCAGAAGGTGTCCGTGCTCTAGGAGCAGAGCCACCGTGTCTTGTATCAGTCATCATCCAGGCTGGCTCTTCGTGCATATTCAAAATGCCCTTCACAGAGAGGGAGGATGTCATCAGTAAGCTGAAGCTTTGGTGGCCAGACCAGCATACAGTGAGGAAGAGACAGTGACAGACACTTGTCCATTCAGTGCTGATGAGAGGGAGGGAGGGAGGGAACTGCTTAGGTAAAGGCCATTTGTATGTGGCATTGTTCCTCAGTTTTGTTGAATTACTTTTGTAACATTTCATTTAGCAAAATACAAACTCCCTATTTGCTTCTACTTAATTAGAAGTACTCACAGCGGTGCAAAATTTAAAAACTAACCTAAGAGAGGGTTTGTAACTTGGAATGCCACACTGCTGGGTTGGAGCAGAGATCCAGCAGCAGAAACCTAGAGATGCTGGGAGTGGAGCTCAGTCTTGCTCACAGCTAGCTCATGTTTCTGCATTTAATTCAGAAAAAGAATGTGTTTCATATCTCAAGACATAAAATGCAGAGTATAATATGTTCCCCACACAATGTGCATGTGAGATACAAAATTCATCCTCAAACACACACACAATTTCAATATTTTTTGCTCTTCTAATTAATTATGTAGGATTGAAGCATTATATATTAACAGAGCCACAGAAAAGAAAAAAAAATCATTTTAAAAGAACACACAGTGTTTACCTTTACTGATTTTAACCTGTGCTAATTTTCTTAATCCTCAAAGATTATACTTTTTCTTGGTACTTACCCTGACCTAGTGAGACAAGGAGCAGCCAACTTGTTCTGATGCTCAGGACTAGCAAAGAAAAAATTGATGACTGACCAAATCACAACAAAGAATGCAATGGGACTCTTACAAGATTGCACAATGGGGTCAATGGGGACACAGGAAGCGGAAGACAGGCCTGGCTTCCCAGGACCAAGAACATCACCTGTGAGGTGTGGGCTTGTTCTGTCTCATTCCTGAGTTGGGTGAGGGACTGCTGTGCCTGAGTCTATGACCCCATACTAGGCCTGCCACCACCTCTGAGCCCCAGGGCTTGTCCGTTTGTTCTCGGTGCTGAGACAGACCTTTGAGGTGGCATTGGGGCCAACTTTGCTTTGAATGCTGCTCTATGCCTCATACATACTTCACTTCTCATGATTGTGTGTGTTCCATGCCAAAGAGGATGGCAGCAGGAGGAGATCAGGCAGCACACCGATTAATAGTCCTGGAGCCAGAGTGCACAGCGGTGTCTGAGTCCCTCTCAGGCCAGGCAGCCTTTGACACCTCAATAGTCCAGAGGTGTTGTGCAGGCAGCCGCAAGACAGCAAAGCCAAAGTTCCAACCAGCTGGCTCTGTGAGCTGGACACACAGACCCAGTGACCTCCGAGGTCCCACAGCAGCCACAGGTGCAGAGATCACTTGTGGTTTTTTTCTCTGCAAGGCAACAGCCAGGGGCTGATGGTTGGAGATCCCACTTGCTGAGGTAAAATCTAATTAGTTGGATGCAATTCAGAAACTTGTAAAAATTTTAAGAGGAAATGATATTTTTGAAATCTGATTTCTCTTTTTTGACTTCAGTTCTAAGCTTATAGAAGAGTTTTTACAAAATATATGACAGAGCTATATTGTTTTATCTAAACACTTTCACCCACCATCAGTTCTTAATCCAGAAACTCCTATTTGAATGTTCTCGTTCAGTGTGCTGAGCCAGTGGGTAAGAACTGCCAGGACGAGCATGGTGCAGATGAGCGAGGTGCAGATTTGCTATTGTGCTGGAAGCCTGGTTGATCCTAGTGCTGTGTGCAGAAGAGTCGTACCCTGGGAATGCCCTGAGCTTCCTGTAAAGCTCCCCAAGGTCAAAGGCATGAAGCAGCTTATTGAATGATTGGATGACCACTGTTATCCACCAAGCCCTTTTTAGAAATTGTAATCTTTTCTTTTCTCAAATCACTCTACTGAAAACACACACTCTAGGATGTTCCAGTAAAACTGGGAGGCTAGGCTGAATTTCTTCAGCACTGTATGTTTCCAGTGTCTGGCACAAGTAGAACTCAAGTTCTTGCAAGTGATTCATGTTGTCATGGTAGAGACATATCCTTATACCCAACATAAACTATATCAATATGTTTCTGAATTCTGTGTACATTGAAGCACTAGTGGTTTCCTCTTTCTACGATAGCAGGGACTTGTCTCTAACCAACTTCTTCCAAAAAATACTAGAAAGAGAGAACTTATGGGTGCATCAAAGACTGCCTGGTTCTTATTTGAATCTGACTCAGGAGACCTATTATTGCTCTTTGGCACAACTAGGGAAGTAACATTTCTAGCTGAAGAATTACTTTTAAAAACTGAAAGGAATTGGTTGGGAGCTACAGACACTTTGTATCAAAATCTGTGATTCATGAAATTTCTCTACTTGAGCTCCAAGGCTTGCTAGATGTTTCCAGCTATACCTCTCACCAAAATCTGTGGGATGGCTGTGCTTACTCAGTCTAACCTGCATCTTATCTGCCACAGAGCAACCCTGTCCTGGTTCCATAGGCTCTGACCCTCAGATGATCCGTGGCTTGTTTCCTCATATTTTCTGTGTTCAGCTACTACAAGGTGCTATCAGGCCTGCTTCCATATGCTCAAAGTCTCATGCCCACTGTCAGCCCTGCTCTTCTCTCTGTCACTACACTCCATCCCTGCTTCTCATCTGTCCATTTTTGTCTGGACCTGTTTTACCTTCCCAGACTCAGTTCTGAGTGTCCTTATATATACTGAGCTCTCAAAAAGTGGCTGGGCCAGCTCCATCTTCAGTTGGAGGACTGTCACCTCCACCACAGTACAACCTGAAGTCACAGAGGCGCTAGTATCCCAAGTAACTGCTCTGCTCATCAGGATTCACACTGTCACCCAGCAGAGGGGAGCAGCACTATCTTCCTACTTCCCAACGTGAATGATGGAGTCCTTCCAGGGTGGCTTATTTTCTCTGGAAAATTCCCAAGATATATTATCTGCTTTCCAAGTCCTCTGCATGTGTCCTTGGTCTAAGAATCAGGCACTCTTTGCTTTTACCACCCTTTTCCCAGCATGTGCACATATATCATGCACATGTGTGTATGTGAACAAATATGTATCCATAGAAACATATACTCATGCTTCACATGCAAACATGGTTGCATTTGCACATACCACACACACATGGGCACATCCACATACCACACTATCCCATACCTACACAAAACCATGTATGTCACACACATATGAACACATCCCACATAGATCCCACATACCATGCATGCATATACTGTGAGCACATAATATACATACTACATACACAAAATATCTGAGCACACATGTATATAGCCTGTACAGCACATGTGTACCACATATATACAATTGCATGTAAATCTAAAAAAAAGCATATGCAGACACAAACTCACAACAAATACACATATATGTATATATATGTATGCATGTTGCACATACATAAAACATACACAAACACAAGTAGACATGTCTATGAATATCATATTCTCATGCATATATATATATATATATATCACCATGAACACACACCATATATACTTAACATGTACTACGCAACCTTACGCATACCAGCTAGGTGTGGTGACATGTACCTGGTGTGTGTAAACCCAGCACTTGGGAGGCTGGGGCAGGAGGACTGCTATGAGTTCAAGACCAGTCTAAGAAAACAGTGAGTACAAGGCCATCCTGAACTATGTAGTAAGCCCTTATCTTAAAAAACCAGCCAACCAAAAAACAAAAATATCAAGCCAACAAACAAAAAAATTACACATACCAAATACTTATATATGCACTACATACACTATACACACATATGTGCACATATATCCAAACATCACGCACACAAAAATGCATATAGATACATCCATATACACCACAGACACAACATAAACCATCCTTTTCCTCCAAATATGTAAGTAGCCATACCAAACAGACAGACTGCACAGACCACATGCATAGCACACATGTTGTATCTTACATATTCCATAGCAGATGCACAGATGCATATTGCATTCACATTGCAAATGTACAAATCACATACTACACACAAGTGTAAACACCACATATATGAAAGGACACAGTTACCACAGTTACCACATATTCATGAAAATACATGCATACACCTGCATGTCACCTTGAAACGCAGCAGATATATTGGAATCCACCAACACACATTGGGTCCCCTGCATCTGTGTAAACTAATGGGAGGCTCCTCCCACTATCCAGGGACCTTCCCATGGACTCGGAGATCACCACTGCATCTTGCCTGTGGTACCTACATAGACTAAGGGTGTGGGGAATGTGTCATCTCTTGCCAATTGTGTCTTTTTAATAAATAATAAATGTGAGAAATCTCAGGATGAATTTGTTTCTCTTGGATGTTTCTGGACCTGGCAAGGAGCAAGGACACAGCTCATGCTCTATAAATGTTTACTGAAAAGTTAGCAATTACTCTACCATTGAACTTATAAAATTGTAATTCATTTAAATATAAAGTTTCATTAATTCTTTTTGCAACTAAATAAATTTGTACATGCACATAATATTTTAACTGAAATATTTAAAGTGGTATTAATTAAATATTTATATATTTGACAAATATTTAGTGAGATGTTTCAATCATGTTCTGAGCATTTGAATCAGAACTGAGGGAAGAAAAAAGCAAACTGAGACAGAGTACTCTGCATGAAGCTTGCCCTGTACATAGGATAACCTGAATCTTCTAAACTACTAGCATTGGGAAGAGAGGGTGCCATCCAGGGAAACTATAGCTGGACACTGAAAAGAAAGATGCCATTCAGGCTTTTTCTACATCATGGTTGCTGGGAGGTCCCATCTAAGGTCATCTCACACTGCAACAGCAAGCAGAAATGCTAAAACAATACCCAGGACTTGGAAGCAGATTGATTCATGTCAATGGGCACCAATCAGGATCATTCCTAGGATATCAGTCCCTGATTGCTTGTAGTTTAGGGCTCATGTAGGATAAGCAAGCAGGAAGTACAGGGGTAGAATGACTTGTCACTTGGGGATTGGTTTATATAATGTGCATCATAGCATCACAGTAACAAGGCACTTCTAAGACACAAAAAGCAACACCAGAACAGAAAGCATTAGCTAGGCAACTAAGAAAATGAAGTATACTGGGTCAGGCAAGCACATTTTCCATTACATTTCCCTCCTCTTTTAGTTTCCCTGACATATCTTTTCTGGGCTTATTACTTGTGATCTTTTCAGATGATGCCCAACAAGAAGCAGTAACATTAGTGTTGTCAGTGATCCTAGGATGGGCGATAGCCAAGATCCACAAGATTATCTTATTGTAGAGATTTTCCTAAATTATATCTTAGGAAACAAAAGAAAGAGACATAACTTCCATCCACCTGTTCTGTAACATTACTCTGACAGGGTAATCTGATCTAGGAGAAAGTTCAATGTATTATGGATGCTAATCAAATCTGCTCAAATATTTGATTGATTATTCTATTCTCTTGGGGCAATTGTCCATGAAGTTTAAAGCAAAAAGCACAGCAGTGGGCAAGGAAGCATGGACTAGGGTAAGCCTGAAATCACATAAAACTTAAGGATAATAGGAATGAAGTAATCTTGTGACTGGTGTCCTCAGGTTTCAGCTGTATGTGGGCAGGTCAGCACCCAGAATGACCAGCACAGGGCTTTGAGTGCATTGTCTCTTCAGAGTGTGCCTTGGAGGAGGTGTTCATGTAAATTTCCCAGCAGATCTAAGGCTGGATTTCTGAAACTTGTAGAGATAGTCAATATATACTTGGGTTCTGTGTGTGCAGGAATGGCTACAGTTATAGCTGGTCTTTTAACTAGTTACAAGCTCTATGTAGTTTTTAGTTAATCTAGTTTTTGGGTTACTTTTTGCTACAAATGTAGTCACATTGTTGCTGCCAATGATCAAGAGTAGGTTGTATCCAGGGATGATTTTTTAAAAAATGTTTTTGGTACAGGGTCTCACTACTTAGCTTGGATTCATACTGATCCACCTGTTTTCTCCCTCTAGTGTTGGGATTACAAGCCTGTACTACCATACCTTGACTCCGTGGTGGGGCTGGCATGGCACCTAGTGTTGGGGATCGAACCTGCCCTGTGCTTGCCTAAGCAGGTACTGAGTCTGCCGAGCTATCTCACTGACCCACTAGGGATGTATTTTTATATCAGTACCCTACAAGCTTTTATCATATTCTCCATATAGGTAGGGATGCGAAGTTGGCTTTTGTGAACTCAGAGATCCAAATTCTATAGAAACCTGCAGCTCTAAGACATTTGTCAAGCTTCTTTCTTGCAACCAATTTCTGTCATATATAGTAAAACTTTTGTGTCTTTCCAGCGGGAAGCCCGAGAGTCATTAATCAGAAGTGCTTTTTCAAAGAGGAAACAAATTTTTGAACCTCTGAAAGGTTGAGTCCAGGTCAGTTGCAAAGATGGGCTGGTTAATAGGGACCAATCAAAGGTAGAAGAAGGCATTTTTTTAAGTCCTGGCAAGTGTACCAGCAGGCTATGGGTGGCAGAAGATTGAGGCAATGTATGTGGACAGCAATCTCAGTGGCATTGGCAGCTTACAGTGGCATTGGCATTGAACTAGCTTTACAGGCACAAGAACTATATTTTAGCAGTTTGTTAGTCCATACTGTTTGATTGGGGGACTGTTATGGAGCTGCAAATGACAAAGAAACATTGTATGAAAGGTGTTGGTGGATTGGCCAATCTGTTGTTAGAGTCTCCTCCAAAATGGTGGGAACATTCTTATCACCTGTGGCAATTAAGTCCAAGAGAGCTGGCTTTCTGTCTCATGATCTTTTTGTTTGAAAGGGATTATGGGGGCAACTCACAAGCAGAAGAAGGCATCTTTAAAATCTAGAATAGTCCACAAAAGTTGTATATAAATTCATGGCTGTGTTGGGAACTGATGGCTGTGTTGTTGACAGCACAGAGATCTTTCTAAACAGGTTGGTGTGTGGCTAGAGGCCTGTTTGTGCCTCCCATTACATCTGAGAGCAACGGGAGGCACAGTGAGGCAGCATGGTGGGTGGCCAGGCACAGAGGTGAGTATTTAGTCCATACCACTGGGAAGAGGATCTTCAGTGGTTCAGGACTATGATTATTCCTCTCAGGCTGATGCAGGCATCATTTTCATCTCAGGGAACAATCAAGGTTGAACATTCAGCATTGAACACGAGGGAGGCTGGCTGGTTTGATGTGAAAGAGATGTGCTCCCAGGCTGTACGTTTGCACCTAATGGAAGGGGGAGCGGCAAGGGTCCCAGCTGTGCCAGTGATGGTGACTTTTTGACCTCAGAGAGTTCTGTTTCATTGTTTATCAGGAAAAACACATTTGTGTCTGACTTTTGCAATGACCACAGGCTTTCAGGGGCCCAGTTTGCAAGATTTCAGTCTGTCCTATGTATGCAGGCTGGAAAGGGTACAATTCAATTGTCAGGGTTGACAGTCCAATTTTTTTCTGTGACAATGTAGACTCAGAAGGCATTGTTGACAGTGATTTTGGATGGGTGCTTGATGACATCATCTGATCAGGATAGACGTGTAAGCAGAAGTTTCCGGAGGGCAGCCTCTGTGGCCAAAAGGAGGCAATGGCTAGGTGGAAACAGTTCAACTGGCTGATGGTAAGTGAGTCAGGAGCAGGGAATGAAGTTACAGGTATTGGAATCAACTGTGTTAGCTAACGAGGCTGCCAAAGCAGAATTCTCAGGAAGAATGCAGCTCTTTTTTTGGTTGTTATTTGTTTGTTTCCTTTGAGATGTAGGGAGTGGTTTGGTTTCAATTTTAACTCTTTATAAGCCTTTTTTTTTCTTGCGTTCGGGGTTGTGGGTTTTGACTAATTGATTACCATCCTTGACTTCTTGTGTTTTGTACATCTGAACAATGGTTCAGCAGACAAAAACAGGTACCTCTCGGGGGGAGGGGGGGAGAGGAAAGAGAGGGAGACCATTCAAAAGCCTATCTGGCTATGCTTTTCATGGGGACAGGAAAAACTTAGCTAAGGAGGGTGAAAGGACTCTATCATGCCATGTATTAGTCACCACAGAATTGCAGATGAGGGCCCAGTCAGCCACCAGGAGCAGTGCTTCTCAGGCTTGGAGCACAGACATAGTAGCCTGTTGCTTGTACTGTCCATCCCACTCCCGCACACATTCATTCAGCAGGTGTCAGAGTTTAAACGTTCCAAACCTCCTTCCCATAAGAGTGGCCTTAACTAACAAGAGTTGATCAAGCTCTTCTGCTGGAACTGAGCAGGACTGACAGCCTGACTGACTGGGGTGCCTGTGGGCATCTTTTAAGATAGATTGTATTCTCCTCCCTTGGGAGTATATGAGCTGCTACTGCAGGAAGCCAGGAATCTTCTGCCAGACTTCCAAGGGGACTCAAGAAATCTCAAGGGCTCATCTTTTCATTGCTTCTGCACAGGTACTTGCTCTGTCCATGAGCACCACTTAGCTGACCAAAGAAGTCAGCATGGTCAGACTTCCTGGCCAATGCACCAGATACAATGGCAAACAGAAACACCACAATGACACCCAGCATTTGGAGGCGTATTTATTTATCTTGATGACATTGATTGGGATCATTCCCAGACTATCAGGCCTTGATCACTGATGGTTTAGAGCTTATATGGGATAAGCAAGCAGAAAGTACAGAAGCAAAATGGCTTGTCAATTGGGAGTTGGTTTGTGCAATGTAAATCACAGTGACCAGCTGTTTCTAAGAGACCAGAAACAATAAAAACTGGAACAGGAACCATTACCTGGGCAACTAACAATCTGAAGTATATGGTTAGAAAGTCTTTAGTGTTACAACACAATGGAAATTGCTGGGAAACATGGTAAAGTCATGCAAAATTTATTTAAGCAAAAATATTTAAAAATTTATTAATTTAATTGCTCAAATGCATTGAAAGAAATACTTCTAGAATTCTATCTCAAAATTCCAACTTCCTCACGCTGAATTGAATACAAAATGCAAGAACTCAGGCTCATTAGATAACTTTTCTGTTCAATAACAAATCAGAAAGGAATCAGAAAATCCTTAAAGAAGATCTAAACATGTTATCAGCAACATCCATGCCATGATTTAAGTATAGCTTATCTTGTCCCAGCGTGAATCATAACATCCAAGTTGTTGTAGATTATATCTGTAACCGAGCTTCGTTGTGAACACAGCATTGTGGTTGGAGGCCTATTGCAGGGGTGAGACACCCAACCACAAGGTTATATTTTTCATCATTTGAGATATTGCCAACTCCTTCAGTTCCTAGATGACATCTTTAAGGCGATGTTAAACTCACGATAATGTCATGACTTTTCAGATACTGTCACTATTCAAATTAAGTTGTGAGCTAACACCATAAAATTCAGGGCTAAGACTACAGAATGGAAATTACACAGCTCAGGCATGTTTTGAAAGCTTGAGCCAGGAGAGGTAAGCACTTTGATAAGCTGGTCCAAACCCAAATTACTTGGAGGGACTACTTTTCTGAGCTTTCCTTTCCCTGTTTCTCCCCCAGCTTTGAATCAGATCATCTCATGAATATATACTGATTGTTCTCCCTAGAAAACATGAGGAAGAGACTATTGCTCCTTCTGGGTCAATGCAGAGTAAGGGTAGATGGTACTTTCTTTTGGTGCTGTGTTTTCACATCATCTTAAAAAAAATGAAAAACTCCTGAAGGTAAAGGGAAATCACTTTCAGGAACAGTTCCATGGTACAAATTAATGAACTCATTCACAGTTCAAGGCAGATGACTACCATGCTTTGGAATAAAGATTTCAATTTAATAAAATATGCCCTAGAAATGATTATTTTTAACGAAGTCATACTTAATCCTGTGATATTTTGTGTGGCTTCAATACGATCCGAGTTGACAGCTGTATTATCTACCACTACCACTCCATCTGCAACTGATGGAGGAACTATGGGCTGTGTCCACAGGAATGTGTGTACCTGTCCCACGTTGTGCTATGCCATGTGCCTAGTGTCCAATGCTGCAGCAGTTGCCCAGAGCCAAACTACAAGCTCTATTTTTCTCCAGGTACCAACTTCTCCAAGAAGCATGTTATTGTTAGTTTCTCTGCCTCTCCTTATCCCTGTCCTTCTCCCTCTTCCTGTCCCTGTCCCTTTATTTTTTTCTCTAAGTGTTGAATGCTACTTGTTTTATAACAAGAATGGATCTCAAATCTATTTGGGTCTCTCTTTTAAATCCACCCACTGAGGTTTTTTTTTTTTCTTTTTGAGAGAGAATGTTGCTATGCAGTTATGCAGTTCAGGATGGCCTTGATCTCACCTTGTAGCCCAGGCTGGTCTCAAACTTGCAATAATCCTCCTGTCTCAGCCTCCCCATTCTGGAATTACAGGAATGTACAACCATGCCTAGCCCTTTGTCTATGAAGCAATTACTCATTGGTGATCAGATAGTAATTTGCTTCATATATGAACTCTTTTTATATAGTTCACATATTCCTAGAAATTCATAGATGGATAGATCAAATCACAATTTAATGCTTCATAATAAAAATGCTTATAAGATATTTTTTATAAATTAAATAGTTCTCAATTTATTAAGTTTTAAAATTTAGACTTTCATCTTTGGGTTGTCTTAAAATTAAGGTATTGTTTTTATGTGGCAAGATCAGGTACATACCCACAACACCAAGAGCATCCATTTGTCCTAATGCATTGGGAATTCTACCCCTAGCCCATCAGCTCCATTTGGCATCTTTTTATTCCACTAAGAATGAGAAAGCTGGGACCTGCCCCTTAGCTCAGTTCTTTAAGTGGCTGCTTCAACAAAGCAGTCAGGCTCAGGTTGCTGTGGTTTGATGCCCACAACTCAAGCCAGCCAAACCTGCCCTGAAGGCATTTGAAGAAGAAAAAAAAAAAGAATGAGAAAGCTGAGACTGGATAAGGTATGACTGTCTGTCCCACCCAAAAGCCCCCAGCTTACTGTTACTGCAAGGCATGCCCAAAGGTTTTGTTTTGCTGGTAGCCGCTATACTCAGTAGAAACTCTGAGCACATCAAGGTGGTTTTTACTCGATTTGGCAAGGATATGTAATGCTGATATTTACAAGGCTCTTCTGAGAGAATGTTATTTTTTTAAACATAGCTTTGATGCACAAATGGATGCAGATTAGAAAAATAAATCTTTAAAACCTGATACCTTAGACATAATATATGAAGGTGCCCATCATATATCAGCAAAAGCTGGTTGTTAAGATAGGTCTTGCCTGACATACAGTCAGCTACCCACTGGAAGGGCCACAGACCCGCAGTGGCTGTGTGGTCTTATCCACTCAAATGAAGTCGGTGAATCTGCATGGGCCAGCACATACAAATAGGTCATCTCACCTTTATGCTTGCTTTAGGTGGTTTGTGGATGTCATTTACCAGGCTGAGGAAGTTCCATTTTATTCCTAATTGACTGAGGGCTTTCTCTCATGATTTATATCAAATTCTCTTAAATAACATTTCTGCTTCTATAAAGATGACCATATAGTTTTTCTTTTTTAAATTGGTTGACATGGTGAATTACATTAATTCCTCTCTTAATGTTACATAAAATATTCATTCTTGGAAGATACTCCATTGACTTTTACTAATTTTTAGACGTTGTTGGATTCAGTTTGATAAAATTTTGGTAAGAATTTTTATTTTTATCAAGGAGATCTATTGGTATGTAGTATTCTTTCCTCGCAGTGTCTGCCTTATTTTAGTGTAAGGGAAATGTTGAATTCTTAGAATGAATACAAACACATTCTTCTCTTCGATTTTTCAGAGAAATTTGTCTAAAATTATTATTATTTATTCTTTAAATATTTGATAAAATTCATCAATGGAGTCATTAGAGCCTGGAATTTATTTTTCTTGAGAAGGTTATAAATTATAATTAGTGTGTTACCA
>NW_004524696.1:6443630-6446405 GCF_000260255.1 Octodon degus | reverse complement strand
CTGACAATAGTGCTAAGATTATGTACACAGAGAACAAGTGAGAATCTTTAAATCTGAATTATTTTCTTCAGCCTCAAATCTCTGATGTGGGGTGGTCAGTCTTACCCTCCATATTTCCATGATGTGTTCTTTGTAGGAGCAGGTAGAAAGAAAGGAAGATGGATGACATTAAATCCTTTGGTCTTATTTCATTTTTTTGATATTGGAAGCAGAGCAATAATTTTGACCTCATTCCATATATTCTTATAAAAATCTGTACATAGTACAGAATATTATACCTCTCCATGAGGTCTACAGATTCCAATATAGTTTAATCATTGGTTTGTATATGACACACATTTAATTTCTAGGTTAATCCAAATTTGCTTTTGGTATACTGTAAACCAGATGTTCTTATGGGAAAACAGAAAGCAAAACCTTAAGCTTTTTATTTTTGTGTATGTTTTTTGCTTGGGGCACAAAATCATTTTTCCCTCTTTGGTGAGGTTGTTTTCAATTACAATTATGTTTTCACTAGAAATACTTAAATTAACAGATATGTTTGGTTATTAGTTTATCTTTCAACATACTGGTATTAATCCAGTTATTATGTTATATATTTTTTTTAAAAAAAACTTATGCAAATGACAACTTCAATAACATCAAAAGTATAGCAAATTTGGCCTCTTTCTCTCCTTCCAAACATAAAAGCTGAGTTAAGGACACATGCTTTCGCTAACCATTCTGGAAAATACATGTGCTCAACAGATGGGGCCAAGTGCGCCTCAGACCTGAAAGTACCTGGCCTGCTCAATGTGTGGCAGCTCCGCACACCGAAGCCCTCTGTGGGAGGACTGTACCAGGAAACCCATGCAGAGTGTCCTGGGCCATCCTGGAAGTAGTGACCTCTTTAAAATGTAAGGAGAAAACCAGGGAGACGCTACTGAAATGTGCCATTCTGCATCTTCCATAAAGCCCTGATTGACAGATTTTATTACCAGAACGGTTACACAGCCACAAATGAAGCTGAACAGACCCCACCATAGATTCTCAGTGTTTTCAATGATCCTCTTCATCACTATAGTGACTCAAGGGGAACAGTTCAGTCAAGCAGTTTTGGGGACACTAAATAATTTACAGTATGAGGAGGCAATTTTATCTGCTTGAAAGCCTTGTTTCTCAGGGCATGGCCCCACATTCCTGGCAGGTCTGGACTGAAGGAGAACTCTGGTTAACTTTTGCATTTAAAGCACATGATGGGAGCGGAGGAGATGGCTCAGTAGAATAAATACTTCCCTGGCAAGCGCAAGGGTCTGAGTTCAATCCCTGGTTCCACAAAAACCAGAGATGTCCCAGAGAGGAAGTTCCAAGTAGTGGTACCATTTGCCAATCCACATGCCATACCTGTGGATTGATAGGCATCTAGATTTAACATTCGCTTTAGGAATATTTTCATTTTTCCTGCTTTTCTTGTTATTGTTTCTCTCACACTTACAATACAAAAAACTCTTTGGTTGCCAAGACTTTCTAAATTCAAATGAACTCAAGCAAACATAAACACAGCACATGCATGAACTTACTGATGGTGGAATAGAGCCCTGCAGTGTGCCAGTTCTGCATTCCTATGCACATTCACACATGCGTTTGTGTTCTACCATAACTTCTCAATGTCTCTTCCTGGACATTGGTCTCTTCCATAGAAGCCTTTTTCTGTGGGGAAGAGAGGATACCTATGGGTATTTGTAGATCCACATAACATCTCTGACAAAGCAGAGGATTCTGATACCTGTTTAAGCAGCAGAGAAGGAAGAATATTGGCCTAGCCCTAAGCTTTGTCTCACCCATACAGCTGTGGATTCCAGTGATTCAATTCTCATGTCTTGGCCATGTGATTTTTTTTTGGCTCAATAGGGATAGGGTCCTCTGATTCCCTCTAGTCCAGGTGTAAATGCCAAGTCTCATGTTACTGAGAATATGGAGTTGTCCAGAAAGTTCAGTAGATATCTATTATTAGCAAAGAAGGGGAAGATGTGGGAGGTTATGTAACTCACAGACACCCTCCACTATGATCTGTGAGCCCTTGAGTTGAGGATCCCTACATGAGCTGTAGAACATTCGAGACTCAGGACCTTGACCAGAAAACCCAGATATATATCACTGATTGTACTATCAGTGCACAGTTAGTTCACTGGGCCAAAGTGTGGATCACTGACCTCAAATAGGTTGGGAGGTAGAGGAAGGGAAGGGAAAGGAAAGGAAGAGCATGAACAAAGGAATTGGAATGTGTTATGTACACATACCAACTCCACCACAGCGATGTAAACTTAGTGTACTACAAACATGTACTTATAAAAAAATGTGTGATCTTTTGGTGCATGAAGGAGCCTCCTTGAACTTGACATCTGTCTAAAATAGGCTCAGTAATGAGCTATTGGAGTGCTTCCAATGTATCTCCTGAACACAGGTGTGGTGCTTCACCCAGGAGGAGCCCAGGGAAGCTACTGCAGGGTCAGCAGGGCAGGGGCTCTGTGCCTTCTGTGTCTGTTCTGTCTCCCTTGAAGGACTCAGTGAGGGACAGCATTTGCTGACTGGATGTCCCTGTGATGCTTGCAAGTGAGTGAGCCAGGTACACTGCCATGTTGTTCTTGCCTCTGCACATAACATGGAAATTTATTAAGGAACAATTAATGCTTAATTTTTTCCTTTTTTACTTTTTATCCAGTTTTTTATGCTTATACCTGATAACATGAACAACTAATTTGAAGATAATGTGCAATGATTGTTGAATACCTATCA
>NW_004524696.1:6429829-6443530 GCF_000260255.1 Octodon degus | reverse complement strand
TATGGATGAACTTTGGAAGCTTAAACCTTTAGACAAGTTATCTACTTCATCTGGGTTTTTAAATTTATGGATATATAATTGCTTATAATATTCCCTCACTATCTGTTTGATACATGTGTAATCCAAGTATCATCTCCATTATTTTTGATACTGGTAATCTATGCCTTTTTATCTTTCCCAGTCAAACTGCCTGTTGCTTTATTAGTTATGGTGTTCTTTTAAAACATTTCCTTACCTTGATTTTCTTTATTGTTTTTCTAGTTCTTATTTTACCATTTTTACACTGATCTTTATTATTTTCATTGTTTTGTTCATTTCTAATTTTATCTCTATTTTGTAATTAAAGTAGACTCTGGTGTTATAGGTTTGATATATATCTTTATTGGCAATTCAAATATGCATTTCTATCAGTCTTTCTCTATGCATTAAAATATGCCCCAAATTTGATGTTTTTATTTATATCATTTTTTTTTACTTTGACTTCTAGACTATTTAGAGGTATTTTGTTTATTTATTTAGGCAGAACTGGGGATTGAATTCAGGCCCTTGACTTGTTTAATTTTGAAGCATTTTAGTGTTTGTTAAAGATCACTAAAATACTGACTGATAGTTAACTCCTGATCAAAGACCATGCTACTTACTATTTATATTCTATTAAATTTATTGACATGTTTGATAGGAAAAATAGTCCTGCTGACAAAGACCTGGTGTGACTCTGAGCTGTTTGTGTGTTCTGTCATTTGGGGTCAGGTTTTCGATAACTGTGTACTGAGTCCTTTCAGGTGCTGCTAATGTTTCTGTGTTTTGTTCTGTTTCTTGTTTTTTTATACAAGGTCTCTTTATGCAGTTCAGACACGTAGTAATCCTCCGGTCTCAGCCTTCCGAGCATTGGGATTACAGGCCTGTGCCACCACATCCCATTTAGCGGACAGCATGGCACACCTGGGGTTCTAGGGCTAGCATAGCATGTAGTACCAGGAATCAAACCCGGATCCTTGCTTTGACCACCAAGCTATCTCCCCAGTCAGTTCCTTATAAAACTGATAGCTAAAATTTCCAACATAATCATGGATTTATCTATTTCTCATCATAGAACCTTAATTGTTGCTTTAAGGATTGTGAACCTCCGTCTTAATTTCGGTCTTGTTCTGAAATATATTGTGTCTAATAGTGACACCGCTGTGCCACCTTTCCTTGGATTAGTGTTTTCATAGTATATAATTTTCCACCTTTTTACTTTTAACCTGTCTGTGTATTTATTTATTTATTTTTCCCTAGATTTCTTATGACTAGCTGTGGTGGATTGACGACTTGTGATCAACTTTTAACACCCAGCTGAACTGGAGCAGCATGGTGCTGGATGTGGGAGGCCCACCTGAGGATCAAGCAGAATAAAAAGCAGAACTAATGAAGAAGAAGTGAAAAATCTGTGGGAAGCATTAGGGAGCCTGTGGGAAGCGGCTAGGGAGCTGCTGGTTCCCTTAGCCTACCCTGCAGTTGTGCCGGCTCTCCTGATGAATTCAGCTGTTTCCATCAGAGGAGCAGTTTGGGACATCATTATTACTGAGGATGGCTGCAGTTCACTTTGAGGGATCTCTGGACCTTCACTTGAGCATCGCTTTCTAGCTCTGGAGGGGAAGATGGTGCACAGCTCAGTCATCTGGAGAAGGCTGTTGCCTTGTCCTTGCTGATGGGAACTCAGCTTTCCTCATCACTGGGGAGCTTGGGCCCTCATTGAGGCTAAGGATGGTTGTTGTTCTTCTCAGGGGAGCTCTTGTTCTTACTTTAAGTGTTGCTTCCTGACTCCAGTGAAGATCCCTCTGTCTGCTATCTCAGACCTTTCGTCATACTGGAACAAGTTTTTTAGCTCCCACTACTAACCTTTGAGCCTTCCCAGAGCAGATTCTTGGAGCAGGCCTCCATGAGATGTTGTCATGGGCTCTAGGCCTCCAGTTAGACTCATAGAAAGCATTGCTATGGGCTCTAGGTCTTCAGCTGGACTCCTTCACGACATTGTTGTGGGATCCAGGGCCTCAGCTGGATTCTTTGGTCTTTAGTGTGTGGAAAAATTTCCTACATGCTTTGTATATGATTCTTTGGGTGACTATTATAATCTTATAAAATATGTGTGCTTTATTGCATTGTTCTTCCAAAACCCCAAACTATGACACCAACATTTATTTTCATCTTTCTTTTTATCTTATAAACTGTTTTAGTTACCAATCTGGTAGTATAAAATCTACAATTGTCTTATTACTTATATCTTATTTGATATTTTATTGTTTGCTATAGTTTTTAAAATATGTGCTGATGATTAATCAGTTTACCTTCAAGCGACATCACCTGCCAGATGGAATTCCAACCTCTTGGCTTACCAGAGCTGCAGTAAGTACAGAGGAATTGTTTCTGGCTATACATAAAATATACAATATACTTTCTGCATTCAAAATGTAAGTCACATTTTAACATATTAAATGTTTTATGAAATAATATAATGCAAAATTTCATATTTCAATAAAAAGCATGCCTATTTGCTCAGTAGCAATAAACATTTGTCTGCATAGGAACACACACTTGTAGGTTGGTTGAAATGCTATTATCAGTCTTCACTGCCTTTCACACTACACAAGCACCTGTAACGTCTGATGTACTTGCTTTTCTATTGGACTGACAGTATGGCCAGCATAGAAGGTAGATCAGCAGGCACTGTACCCTCCCCCTACATGGCATTCTCTTGTCACCTATCTAAGTACCACGCCCCAGGCTCATAATAAAATGAAATATTTATGATTTTATAGGTTGCATGACTAGGTGTCCAGGGGGCACTCAGCCAGTGGTCTGTGAGCTAACTTGTGTGTATTATCCCATGCATTTAGAATAGAGACTTCAGCACTTAGGCACTTGGTCTTCCCAACAGTCTTTGTTTTATTTTCTTGTATCTTATTTTGATGTGTGCTGCAAATACATATCTAATTTGTACCAGTTTTGCTCTATATGAGGGCAGACCTTTGTAAGTGTCCTCTGTCTCATTTACAGTTGGCTTTTGCCAGTTATTAAGATGATGTTTTGTCTACTCTTCCCATATCTCAAAGGCCTTACCTGTAGGAGGGATGGGCTGTCCCAGAGTGATGCTCCACTCCTCAACCTGAACTCTGGAGTATACTGTCTCAGGACTTGCACTCTGGTCTATTTTGTGAGCACCCAGTGAGTTGCAGAGAAAACAACCGAAGAATAGGTACCAGATCCCAGGTGAGTCCACTCATTGCTAGCCTTAGCTTCCAGCTGCTCAGTAAACAGTACAGCTAATATCTCTGATTGTTTCCTCATACCATCTACCCAGCTACTAAGTTACTGCACCTCTCCTGAGATGTGTTCCTTTTTCCTTATATTTCAAGTTGGTTGGTTGGTTGCCTTACACATAACTTGTGAATTTGTACATCCCCCACTTTTGTTGTTAGGAAGAGAAGAATGGCTTTTCTTTCAGCTTTCCACAATCTCAGTGGAAACCAGGAATTCTAATGTGGTGGGTTTTTTTTTTTTTTTTGTTTGTTTGTTTGTCTCACATACTCTCCCTAGCATTACCTTCTTCATTCATTTGTACAGCAATTTCCAACACAAAAGAGAAACCCTGCCACTGGTTGTGCCCTCCAGGAAGTAAGCCACCTTTCTATAGAAAAGGACTCAGTACTGTAGATTCATTGTTCCATCCTGGAAATACCATATTGTTTAGTCCACACCTGGCCAGTGATGGCACCAGGGGACAGTCAAATGTCATAGATACATGTGATGCAACAGAATCTCAGGGAGGTATCTGAGCAAAGGTCCCATATGCCCATGCTGACACCATTCATTTGCATTTAAAAAGATTACATATGTGGAATTTACTAGCAAATACCTCATGGTAGAGTTTTGCTTTTTTCATAGATGCCAATGAATGTCCAAAATAAAAGTTAAGCACTGGGCCTAAAGACTTTGGAAGAGCCCCTAGCATTTTTGATTCTTCTTCTTTTCTTACATCTTAGGGAAATTTTACTAGAAATTTCAGAGAAAAGCACTTGTTTTCTCAGACCTAAGTACTGAGATAGCCCTGAGAGACAGAGGTAGCTAGGAGCTGAGTATCCCCAGCTAGGATAAATATCCTAGGATGTTACGCTATTTTAGTGGGCCCAGAAGCTCTCAGCACTCCAGAAGTGCTATGTATAGACTGAATCCCAAGCCCGAAGTCCCACTAGACAGAGAGCCAGAACCAGCTGCTCTGAACAGAGCTCTCTGGCGCTTTAGTCCCTGCTTGATATTAAAAATGAGAGGCACCAGTGGAATTAAGAATCCTGTTTACTAGGTTAAACAGACAAGAAAAAAAAAAAGCCATCTTCACTTTGTTCTTGCTCTCTGCTGGAGGGTTTTTCTCTGTACATTTGTGTTTTATTGGCAATTTATTATACCCAGTGGAAGACACAGAGGCCCAGCAACAGGATCTTCTGATGTACAAACAAAGCACATTTAATTTGACTCAGTGTATTACAAGCATTATAATCCCCCTTTTGACTCTGACATGATCGACTAATCTCATCTGTTCAGAGGGATAAGCCTGTCTCAGCCCTGATGGCAAGGTTGGGGGAGGAGAAAAATTAGGGCATTCTCAGAGATTATGCACTGTGACCACGGAGACAGGAGCTGAGCAGAGGTCGTCCACAGGTGGTTCCCGTGAACCATGGTACAGAGGCAGGGCTTGTGCAAGGGAGGGCAGGGAGCTGGGTAGGCTGTGGACACAGAAACCTGGAGCTTGGTGGTAAGAGCTAAGAGTGAGCACCTTGCCACTACATCCTGATTCCTGGGAAACATTGTTGATGGGTCATTTCTGGGAAAGAACATTCCATAAATGGGACCAAACTCGGGTAGGAAAGGATTAATAAGATTGTTAGGGGTTAGAAAAGCTGCATCTTTGCTGAGTGCTGCGCAGTGCCAGAGTATGGCTTCTGCCTGGGAAGCCAGGTGTGACTGTGTCAATCTTAGGTAAAGGGCACAGAAGCCAATCCATGAGCAAAAGCATCCAGGGAAAAAGGCTCAGACTGAGTGTGATTTGGAAAACAGATCGTATGCCTAATACACAGTGAACATTAGGTGTGTGTTCTTGGTGGCTTCCCAGGGAAATCTGTTTGAAAACACAGCCATCCTTCAACATTCACCTCTTTGCAGCATATGAAATGAAAGTTAACAAAAGCTGGAGAAATACTCACTTTTCTATGGTCGCAGCCACATGGCAGGCTTCACATCACTTTGAGGTTCTCAGAGGCAGCTACCAGAGCTCAAGATAGGGTTCAAAGAGGGTGACTGTGTATGGAGACCATACCAAAAGTAAGAGCTCTTTAGGAGCCATGAGGGACTCAGAGGCCCAGGGGTCTGCTGATACTGTCTCCTCAAAAACACCCTCTTGGTTTTGTGAGTGGCTGGTGGCAGTATCTTCTTTTGTTGGACAATAAACTATATTAGAGAAAAAAGTGGCTTTTCCAGGGAAATTCTGGAATAGGTGAGGGGGACTTGCACAGCGCCAGCTCCTGGGGCTCCTCCAGCTAGCAGTGTGCTAGGGGTGTGGGAGGGGCCAGGAAGGCACCGATGTGCAACCCTGGCCTGCGGTTCCCCGGACACCTATGTGGGTGCTACTCAGGCTCAGGTGGATCTGCATCAGTAATCTTTACACTACCTCATATTTTGGGAGATAATATAGTAGGAAAACTGGGATGATGTTCCACCGTAGAATTCTATTAAAGCAAATCAGAACCAGTATATTCACTTCCTAACATTGGCACAAGTAGCTAATTTTAATTTTTTTCTGTAATGAAGGCCATGAGGAGTAGTTTTCAAATCCTCCTCTTGTATACAAGTCATTATAGCAGTATTTCTTTTTTTGCCAGGAGGAATCCTGATATGGGGACAGATAACTTTAAATCTTTGCTTAGATTCTATAGTCTGAGTAACTAGAATGGGATTCAAATCCGAACATTTTAAATAAATCTCCATAAAAATTTAAGATTGCTGAAAACAGTTTAAAAATAAAGAAAATCTTGGTGTGATCAGAGAAGGAATATTTGCAGAGATACTGGTTAAGTCGAGATGTACCAAGTAAAATTCCATGTCTATGAGCAAAAGATTCTTCTTCATGGAGTGCTGTTGACAAGATGTATCAGGCTCATGGAGAAGAGAGAAGATAGTCTGTCTTATATCTGGAATTTTTATTCCACCCCTTGAAGACTTTTGTTGAGGGCATAAAACAACCGAGGATGTCAATGGGGAACCATCACCTCTTCATGGCAGGCAAGAAATTCCAAAAATGTTTCATCTGTTTTGCTCCATTCTCCTGAAGAAAAGGTTATATTTCCTTTTTCAGTGCCTATAATCTTTTTAGAACCTTCCCTTTATGGAGCCCATAAACATCACAGTGTAGCAGCAAATCATCATAGCGTGAAAGAAACCCATCAAAAGCCACCCAGCAAATGATGCTGAGAAGTGGGTGCTCAGGACACTTGAATTAACTAATTTTATGGTGGTATTTGTAGCACCTGACATATTTGGACTGACTGTTGTCCAACAAACCATTTGATGGATGAGGTCAGAATGCTATTGGGAAAAACCCTTAAGCAGGCTGCACATTTTTCAAACATTCACTTTATCACATCTTGCTTAATAGTGTGTAACTCTCCAATTTTTCTAAAATGCACAATTCTAGGACTCTAAGAAAACCTTTTTCCCACACTGTGATGCAGTGCACCCTGGCAGAGTGGACTCCAATCCAAACTATGTCTGAGTTTGCTTCTAAGCAGCAGACTTGGCAGTTTGGGTGCTGTTTAATCTTTATTTGGATATAGAAGGAGATTATTTCTGTGGTCTCTTACAAATCCTATGAGCAGGGTAAAGCATGATTAAGCATGTAAAGAACATGTTAAACATATAGTGTCACCAGGGTTCTGAGTGCCTCTGAGCCACACCAAGAGCAATGTGTCTGTCCCAGGAACATGAAAATCTGTGCAACTAAAAGATGAGAACTATACACTCTTACGAGAGAATAAAACTCCTAACCTAATTTGCTAGAGTCATTAGCTAAAATAAGTCCATATGTCACCTCCTTTCACTTCCTGTGTATATCAAACTTCCGTTGTTAAAACACAGTTGCTATATTTAATGTAAATTATAAAAGACAATATTAAATATATATTATCTAATTTCACAAGGGACTCCAGACAAATTCTTTTGTTCTTACAAAATACTAACCATTCATCATTTCAAAGAGGAGCAATAAATAATAGTCTTAAAGCTGATCCTATATTCTATATTTCTCTGAAATTATTGTATAAGTTCATGTCATGTATAACACAGAATGCATGTCAAGTTCATGCTTTAGTTGATCTCAGAGGAAATGTTCTACATGGGTAGAAACAAGATGTCTCATGTTGAAAACAATTGTCCTGGGATTAAGATGCAGAAGTGGCACTTTATAAACATACATGCAGAGAGACGTTGTCCGTCCTTTGATTCAGAATACAAATGATAGTCTCTTTATGTGTTTATTGTCCTTTACAGCTGACATCTTTAATATTATGGGAATAGACTAAATTTTGTGTGCTGCTCTAAAGACTACACAACTGTCCCAAGCACACCCAACTGTAACAGAAGAAATGCACCTTAAGAAAATATTACCCAATGTATTAGACACCAGGTAGGTTTAGAAAGCATCAGACAACCAGGTGAGACTTGGGGGTGTGCTCAGGGAGCCCACAGCCTCCTTTCACTGAGCCACAGAAGCATGATTCGAACAAGGCTGGAATGCTGGTGCTGAGGGTGGGATATCCTAGGCATAGTCAAACTCTCTGAGGTCCCTCGGTGATTTCCATGCCCTGCTTTATGTTTATGTATTTATTTCTTCTATTTGTTGGTAGTGGGGATTGAGCCCAAGGCTATCAATTAAAAGGTAAATTATATAGCATGAGAAAGATCCTGCAGTACATAGGATCATAGGCAGAGATCCTTTTGTTTCCAAACCCTTACAGTATTCATGTCTCTTGTTCTGAAAAGGGAGGCAGGAATTTTCTTTGACAGTAAACCATATTTGGAGGAATTCATTGCCAAGCTGAAAATCAGCATATTGCTCCCTATAGGACTATGTAAGAAGCCTGCTAGAGATTAGGACATTAGCAGCTTGTTGCCCAAAGGCAAGCGAGGGAATCACATCAGAGACAATGCATAGCTTCCAGCGTACATCTAATAGTTTTGCATTTGCTGCCATCCGATGTGTCATTAATGGTACTTCTGAGTTTCTGGAGACCTTTTATTTCCCCTTACCTTTTAATAAGATGAAGGCACAGGATGATGTGTACTTTTTTGCATAAACTGATGATGGGGCTGTGTCTTTGCACTGAGGGACTCTGTTGGGCCACAGTGTGCACAGCGAGAAGTGGGAGCACCAGAGGGAGGAGTGCCCTGTCCTGGCGATATCACCAATCCCCTCAGCAGCTTTTGGGTCCCTGAGAAAGCACAAGAGATATCTGAAATGGGGAAGTTGGGTGGAATGCCACAAGTTTTCTGTAAGTTCTATAAGATATGGTTCTTTGAGTAACAAAATACCTCGCAGACAATAAATGAAGCAAAAAATATAACAGGAGACTTATGCCTTGAAATAAAGTACATTATTCAGTGTCTTTCAGAACGTGGCAGTGTGCAGTTTGGAGAGAGTGAAGAGGAATGTGGGACTGAATGACAGACCCAGGTAGAGAACATGAGGGGCTTCTGCTGGCAGGAAGCTTGTGGAGGGGTATGCAGAAAAGGAGGGCATTTCTGTGGTCATGTGTACAGTCTGTGTTGAAAATTGCTGTTGGGGTAGTTACATGGGAAAGGTCCACATAATGCAACTCACTTTTTAATTCTTTTCTCTACTAAACATACCATTTTATTACACTCTTTTGCACTTTGAATTTCTGAGCAAGCTTGTGTTAATAATAGTAGTAATAATAAAGCCCTCCTGTATCACACTAGAGGGACTTCGACTCCTCTGCTTGTTTACACTTGCATGATGTAAACAGCTTTGATCTGGAGAAGAAACTTGGCAAGGGACCCGTCTTCGCTATGATCTAATTGTTTTTGTACGTAGCAAACAACCCACGAGCAGCTGAGCAGCGGCGGCTGCAGATGGCGTTGCGTGTGCTCACGGGAGGGTAACCAGGGTGGGCGGAGCAGACCCCCACTGCCGACTTTCACGCATCTCGCTGGGCCTCTTCCTGGGTGCAGGGCTGCTCCCCATCTGCGACTTGCAGGATCCCTGAGGGTGCACTCCAGCCCTGCCACAGCCTCTTTGGAGTTTTGCTAGGTTAGAGGAACCAATGTTAACAGCCTTTTTACCACTTCCCGGCCTCAGCCGAGGACCACAGGCCCTGAAATGAACATCTTTTCCTTCTGTCGGAGAGTTTTCAAGTTCACCATTGATTTAACAAACGCTGGACTGTTTTTCCTTTAAAAATAGTAAATTAATAAGTTTTCAAACAACCTTATAAAAGTAATTACCACCAGATAATTACTTTGGGAGAATATAGATGTATTTTCTTAAGGTTTTTTCACCTTGCTGTCTCTAGTGTCTGAGATTATCCTTTGATACATGCTTCACAAACTGCTTTGAATATTGCAATAGAGGAAAACAAGAGAATCTATATGTGAGAATCATTTACTATCAAGAAGGCATATATGTTCATCAGTTCATTTTTAGGGAGAATTCAGCCTTTAAACTTACAGATTCATGATTGATTTCTGAATCTGTGAATTATATCATAGGAAATTGATTTTCATGAGTGCTGAAAAATGAATTTTAGCTGTAAACAGTTACTCAATGACTCAATTTTTGGTTCATCAAATAATTTCTTAGTTTCTATCTTACAGTATTAAAATATCTTACAGTGTTAAAACCTGAGATGAAGATTAATCCTGTTATGGCCATGTCTTCTGATTAATCCTCATCTTTTATGTCTCATGATATCCACAGATTAAATGTAGCTCAAATCATCCAGTTCTTGAAGTAAAATCTATGAGAGTAGATTTTCAGTATACTTGGTGATCCTTAGTATGCTTAGAGCTTAATAAAATAGAGCTCTCACCTTCAATATCCTTATTTGCTGGGGTTGGAGAAACATTTAGCTCTCAAGGACAGAGGAAGGGACAAAAATGATTTCTGAGGGGAAAGAATCATGACAATGAAAATTTGGGATCACTTTCATTAGTTTCAAGTTAAAAAGAATTTTTTTTTCTTGATAAAAGGGCATTGATTATGCTTTTAGATATATTGTTTCAACACAAAAGATACTTCCATTAAAATAGTCATCACAATTTCAACTGATCTATTAATTCATAGCTATTCTATTCATCCTGGCAATTATTTTTTGATGTTTCTCACTATAAAAATTACTATTTTACACTATAATTATAACATTAGCAATAACTCATATTATTAGAATTCTTACTGGTTACTACTAACTTCACAGACTTTAAAATGCTCTTGTATTCAAGTTTTACAATATCCAGATCTGTCCTGTGATTTATGCTATGCCACTAAGCTAGGCTCACTTGGAATCCATGAAATGTCAAACCAGAAAAACAACAGCACTTTATCACCTTGCGAGTGCGTGTGCTCATTTACAATTTTATAGTGCACCCTCCTGATACAGGGAGCTATTGGGATTTCTGAACTCTTTAAAACCATCTTTATAAAGATTTTCCTGAGCCAGTAATTTTAAATGACTATGGTGCCTTGTCAAGGGCCCTTAATTAAAATCATCTCCGAATGTCAGCAAGAGGGATGGAGTGGAGAATGATTTAAAGACTGCAGACAAGCCTAGGTGAACGGTATTTTCCATCATTTTAACATTTCCCTTTTGCTAAAGTGATTGAATGGATTATTTATGAACAGCAAGCAAATTTTCTGGAATTAAAAAAATAATTATATCCCATCCATTTTCAACATATTGTCCTTGTCAAGGAAAGACAAAAATACTACGTAACTTGACTAACAAAATGGAGGCATAAAATTCTTTTCATCCATAGGGCCTGATGCATATTATCTGTTCAATAATTTTATCATTTGGACTTCTCACTATCTACACCTCCATGGGCATATGAATGTCCTCAGATATAAGATTTGTAGTTGAAACCCTGTTATGATGTAAGAGCAGGTAGGGAGACACAGGTATTGATGTGGGTGTTTTATTCTTAGTAGGAAGAGCAAGGGTGTGTACCCAAGCTAGATTTTCATGAATGTCCTAGGACTTGAGATTTACTCCCTCAGCAATGAAGGAGCAATGCTTCTTCCCCAGGTCTTCCTAATGATGGGGCTTTGTCTCATCCAGTCAAGCTACATGTCAGTGGGACGCTGACAAGGGGCCTTTTACAGAATGGCTCATTCCACAGCCCCAAGCATGTGGCATCATGCATTCCATAGGCCCAGAGCCTTTCTTCGTGGGTGCATCACCTGTGTGAACCAGGGAACATGCTCTCCTTGGCCTCCTGGGATAGCTCAACCCTGTAGCAGCTCTGGAAGAGAAGTTGTTCCAGTCACAGTGCTGGTGTTTGGGTTGACTAGAAGAAGGAGACATCAAGTATGGGGCCAGGATTTGAGTTTAGATCTTGTGGCTAAGACTCATATTCTGGAATGTGTGACCAGCCCACAATATTTCAAGTCTGACAATAGTGCTAAGATTATGTACACAGAGAACAAGTGAGAATCTTTAAATCTGAATTATTTTCTTCAGCCTCAAATCTCTGATGTGGGGTGGTCAGTCTTACCCTCCATATTTCCATGATGTGTTCTTTGTAGGAGCAGGTAGAAAGAAAGGAAGATGGATGACATTAAATCCTTTGGACTTATTTCATTTTTTTGATATTGGAAGCAGAGCAATAATTTTGACCTCATTCCATATATTCTTATAAAAATCTGTACATAGTACAGAATATTATACCTCTCCATGAGGTCTACAGATTCCAATATAGTTTAATCATTGGTTTGTATATGACACACATTTAATTTCTAGGTTAATCCAAATTTGCTTTTGGTATACTGTAAACCAGATGTTCTTATGGGAAAACAGAAAGCAAAACCTTAAGCTTTTTATTTTTGTGTATGTTTTTTGCTTGGGGCACAAAATCATTTTTCCCTCTTTGGTGAGGTTGTTTTCAATTACAATTATGTTTTCACTAGAAATACTTAAATTAACAGATATGTTTGGTTATTAGTTTATCTTTCAACATACTGGTATTAATCCAGTTATTATGTTATATATTTTTTTTAAAAAAAACTTATGCAAATGACAACTTCAATAACATCAAAAGTATAGCAAATTTGGCCTCTTTCTCTCCTTCCAAACATAAAAGCTGAGTTAAGGACACATGCTTTCGCTAACCATTCTGGAAAATACATGTGCTCAACAGATGGGGCCAAGTGCGCCTCAGACCTGAAAGTACCTGGCCTGCTCAATGTGTGGCAGCTCCGCACACCGAAGCCCTCTGTGGGAGGACTGTACCAGGAAACCCATGCAGAGTGTCCTGGGCCATCCTGGAAGTAGTGACCTCTTTAAAATGTAAGGAGAAAACCAGGGAGACGCTACTGAAATGTGCCATTCTGCATCTTCCATAAAGCCCTGATTGACAGATTTTATTACCAGAACGGTTACACAGCCACAAATGAAGCTGAACAGACCCCACCATAGATTCTCAGTGTTTTCAATGATCCTCTTCATCACTATAGTGACTCAAGGGGAACAGTTCAGTCAAGCAGTTTTGGGGACACTAAATAATTTACAGTATGAGGAGGCAATTTTATCTGCTTGAAAGCCTTGTTTCTCAGGGCATGGCCCCACATTCCTGGCAGGTCTGGACTGAAGGAGAACTCTGGTTAACTTTTGCATTTAAAGCACATGATGGGAGCGGAGGAGATGGCTCAGTAGAATAAATACTTCCCTGGCAAGCGCAAGGGTCTGAGTTCAATCCCTGGTTCCACAAAAACCAGAGATGTCCCAGAGAGGAAGTTCCAAGTAGTGGTACCATTTGCCAATCCACATGCCATACCTGTGGATTGATAGGCATCTAGATTTAACATTCGCTTTAGGAATATTTTCATTTTTCCTGCTTTTCTTGTTATTGTTTCTCTCACACTTACAATACAAAAAACTCTTTGGTTGCCAAGACTTTCTAAATTCAAATGAACTCAAGCAAACATAAACACAGCACATGCATGAACTTACTGATGGTGGAATAGAGCCCTGCAGTGTGCCAGTTCTGCATTCCTATGCACATTCACACATGCGTTTGTGTTCTACCATAACTTCTCAATGCCTCTTCCTGGACATTGGTCTCTTCCATAGAAGCCTTTTTCTGTGGGGAAGAGAGGATACCTATGGGTATTTGTAGATCCACATAACATCTCTGACAAAGCAGAGGATTCTGATACCTGTTTAAGCAGCAGAGAAGGAAGAATATTGGCCTAGCCCTAAGCTTTGTCTCACCCATACAGCTGTGGATTCCAGTGATTCAATTCTCATGTCTTGGCCATGTGATTTTTTTTTGGCTCAATAGGGATAGGGTCCTCTGATTCCCTCTAGTCCAGGTGTAAATGCCAAGTCTCATGTTACTGAGAATATGGAGTTGTCCAGAAAGTTCAGTAGATATCTATTATTA
>NW_004524696.1:6413294-6429094 GCF_000260255.1 Octodon degus | reverse complement strand
TGAAGATAATGTGCAATGATTGTTGAATACCTATCAGTTGGTTTAGTGAAATTCTGTATGGTATCTCATGTTTTGTTTCACTATTTTTTATTCTCTAAAAAAAAAAAAAAAAAGAAAGAAAAAGAAACTCCCAGATTTGGGTTTTTTGTGTCCTGGGCCTCCGCTTTGTAGCCATGAGTTTTAGATGGGGGAAGCCATCTCCAGCAAAGGAAGGACCTAGCAAGGTGTAATCGAGGTGATGGAACTGTTCTACAATCATGACCAATGGGACATGGGGTGATCCTGTGGGGTGCTCGAAAGTGATTGCATGGAAGCCTGTGGAGTTCCTGGCAAGGCACGGCAATGGCCAGAGATCTTGCAACTGCCCTGGGGCCAGCTTTAGTACAAAGTCACCACTGGGACAAAGCCAGACAAACCTGGAAAACCCAACAGACTTTGTCACAGGAGCTTTGTTTTTACTGCAAATGACCATTGATCTTCAGGGTGCTATTTTTTATGCTACAAAATATACAGTGATGGTGTCCAGGACTTTTAACAAAAATCTATATTTCTTATAGAAAATTCAACATAAACAGTTTCACCCATAATCTCTATCAAATAGAACTAGAATATATTGGATAGTATTTAATTTAATACCTTCAGCTTATTTCACACATCAATTCTTGGTAATCAAATAAACTTCAAATTTTTTATATACAGAATGAAAAGTGATTATTTTTGAAACAATACTGTTGTTAATTTTTTCTAATTTCTACTTGTTCCTGTTCCATTTGGATTTTGAAATGCAAATAATAAATAAATGATAAGGAATTGAGATGGGAGAACAATCACCTCTCAAAATTTGCGCAAATCAGGTTTTATGGACTTTGCTTTCTTTATAAGGAAATAAGTGAGCAATAAAATTTATAACATTAAGAACGTGTTGCAGGGTAATTATATAATTATCTAGTGAGCATCAAAATTGACCTTAGAAAGAGCAAGGAGGGAGAGGAGGAGGAGGAGAATGAAATGGGAAGGCAAAGGTGAGGAAAGAAGGAAGGAGCACAGAAGATGATTTCAGAGTTCACTGGAGCCGAGCTCCTCTCACAATTAGTCCTTCCCACCAGTGGTTGACACGTGTGGTCTGCAGGAAGTCCTAGTCTCTAAACTGTGCCTTGGGTAGGTGTGATTTCTCTCATACTTATTCCATCGTTATTGACACGTCCTGAAGTGGTTCTGCAGGTCTTTTTGTACTGAGTGTCTTTGGTTGCACTGTGATGACTATATTGATATCCTGAACTGACTCAAAATGTCTACCTTCCATGGTCCTGCTGACCTTCAGGAAGAGCCAGAAGCCCCACAGTGCTGGATCAAGGGAACGGAGTGGATGCGGACTCGCCCTCGTGTTTCTGTGAGCCTGCCTGGCCTCTGCGTGGCATATGGCAGCATTATTTTCTGCATTTTTCTCATCACATCTCATAAATACATTCTCAAAAGAGTAGTTTCCACAGCTACTCCAGAAAGTGGCAGGAAGTATGTGAGGAACAGAACATGTAATGGAATGTTACACTGTAACTCAAATTATTATTAATATTATTATGATTGCTATTTTGCAGAGATTGAGCCCAGAAACTTCACACAGAACTACATCTCCAGTCTTTTTTTTTAAATAACATATATATTATATATCATGCAAGTTGGCTTTGAACTTGCAAGGATCCTCTTGCTCCGGCTTCCTGAGCGCTGAAATAAAACAAATTATAAAATAGATGTCCATTAACCCACATGAGCATTAAAATAATTAAGTCAATGAGATGAAGGAATACAAAGAAATTCCCCATGCAGAGCAGCTCCAAATAATTGTGCCAGTACTCTGCTCTGAAAGTGTGGTGTGCCACTGCTTCCTGACTTGCATGGCAGCTTCCATCTGAAGACTACAGTAAAGAGAAGGCTGAAAGAGCAGCTTTGCAGTGGAAACGGCTGACAAACCTTGCCTCTGGCAGGCAGCTGGGGTCAGAGCCACGCAGACAAACCATGCAGCCTGAATGTCCCCCTGACGTGATGGGATGAAAACAGCATTTCACCTGTGATCCTCCTCCCTAGCCCACAAACCAGCCTAACCATGAGTCAGACATCAAACAAACCCAAGTTAAAGGACGTGGTAGAATCTGCTGATAACCCCTCCTCGAAACCATCAAGGTTTTCAAAACAAAGGGAATCTTTCAAAAAGTGTCTTAGTCAAGAGGTGCCTGGGGAAACATGAGGATTAAATGTGATACGGTGTTCTGGACAGGACTTGGGACAGAAGAAGGCACTGAGCATAACTTACCAACTCTGAGGAAGGCATGAGCTTTGTTTATAGATATATACAGGTGCTGTCTGATTATATGTAATAAATATAGCACATAAGCTGCTCATAACAGAATAGTACGCAGGAATTCTTGAACTCTATTAGCTTCTAGACCAGTAAGTATTTAGTGGAATCTATGAAACTTCTGTTTGGTGAACTAAAGGAAGAAAACCTAACTGTAGTTCCATGTAGCTCCATTTTTCCAAGGAGAAAAATTCTAAAACCAATACCAAAAAAAAATATTGTTAAGAAATTTGAAAAAGAATTGAATTAATAATATATTTTGCATATGACTGATGTGCTGGATATTAAAATACCAATTAAAGAAAGAAAAAAGATTTGAATAAATAGCCACACCTACATGAAAGGTTAAGTACATGTGTGTCATAGTAAAATGACTTACCTCCAAAAATCAACTTGCATGTTTAAGGTAATACCTTTCAAAATTTGAATATTCACACAATCAGAATGGCTAAAATGAAAAAATCATGACAAGAGTAATTCCATGTGGCTGTGGAGACCCTGTCACTCATGTGTTACTTGGGCAAAGACAAAGGTATAATCACTGTGGATGTAGGTTGGTAGTTGGTTGTAACATTGAAGGTCCAGTTCCGCTGCAAAGCCACATTACTTTGGTAGGTGTTTATGCTATAAAAATGAAAGCAATCATTCACACATACACAAATTTATTGAATAGCTTTTTTCATAACACACACACACTGGGACCACCCAGTTATCCTTCCATAGTTGGCTGGCTACCTGTACATGCATATCATGTAATACTGCTCAACAAATCAAAAGAGTAGTTTTGCATATTCACAACTTAGACACACCCAAAGGGAATCCCATTTATGGGAATAAAACGATTTCTAAAGCTTACATATTAACATGTAATATGGCTTCATTACATATTACATGGTTTCATTTTTATAAAATTTTTTGAAATGACAAAATTTTATTAATAGAGAAAAGAGGTGCAGTTGTCATGAGCAGGAATAGGTGTCCTTGTGTGGGTTGGAGGTACATGTTTACAAAGAGCAAAACAGGTGCTCTTAATTAGTGCTGAACTGTTCTTTATCATGAGTGTAGTGGGGCACACAAACCCCAAATGTGACTACATGACAGGGCACAAAGCACACAAAGCTATGCAAGATCTGTGTATTACACCATGTTAACTTATACCCGGGTTGTGATATTATGCTATCAAGAGGCCACCAGTGGGAAAAACTAGGTAGAGGGCACCTTGGATCTCTCTGTGTCACTCCTTATAGCTACATGTAAATCTACAATTATCTTTTAAAAATATGGGCTTCCTTCCCATTTGAGAAGTCATAAAACCTAGTTAGGATCTTCCCACTTATGTTTTCTACAGAATGGTAGTGAAAAACAAAAAAAAAAATCTGAAAAATACTGTATCAATAATATAAAACAGATATGTGACATAGAACTTCCCAGAACCTCCAGTATATTAATGTGCATTTTGAATCTTCTAGACTAAATGAATTTATTGAACTGCTCAGTTGCTTTTGGTGATGTTGTGAGGAAGAAGACATCCAGGAAGTCCACTCTGGAACAATGTCTCTGGTTATGAGACAAAAGATGGCAAACTTCTCTAGAAAGAAGAACCAGGCATGAGTATGCCAGAGAATTTGGATTTCCCTCACAAGTAGCTCAGCACTCCCCACTAGGGTAGGGGGAACTGATAATGGGTACTCAACATTTTATTTCAACACTATGAGGAATAATTTTGTCCTGAAAAAAGATGTTTCTTATAAAACAATAAGTTTAGGGCATCAAATAAGTTTGGGCTGTCAGACAGCTACTGGAGCACAATCAAAGGCAATCACAGGAGAGGACTGCCAGGACTGCTGCAGAGGGCGGCAATAATGATGAGATCGCTGTGTTCAGAGCAGGTGCAAGCTTATAGAGGGGATTCATGGCGAGGTGCGAGTAAGAACTTCTTTGTAAGTTTAAACTCACCCTTAGTTTTTTATCACACTGAGTACTTTTGAACAGTAGACATTTCAGTGGTGAGTGGCTACCCTGACAGGAAGGGCAGGGGCCAGCTCCCAGAGGAGTCAGGCTCTCAACAAATAAAACAGTGACTAACAACACTTCAGATGCTGCCTGATAAGTATAGTCGTACCTTGGCACTTGTTAATTGTTTCCAAGAGGTAGGAGGAGAACTAAAAATGTCCAGTTCCAAAACAATTGCTCTGTTTGGGAAGCTTTAGAGTGAGGAGGCAATCAACAATCCCAAAGAAGGGTGGAGTCAAGTATACCAAGCACCTAATGAATGAGTTTCAAAGCAGCTGAGTAGCGAGGTCGGACTGACTTACATTCTAATGTGGCTTTTAAAGTAATAAGAATCTAACTTGATGCTTGGCATAATTTCTCCAGATGTCATGTGTCTCATAGTAGTGTTGGCAGAGGGCAACTAGATGAAATTAAATGAAATGAAGATCCAGGAAATGTTGAGTCAATATATAACTATTTATGATATTATTTGAAATTTAAATAATGTAACTGTTCATTACATTCTTAATAAGATAAGTTATTTAAACATTAATAGTATATTAATCTTTAATTTTTATTAAAAACAAATAGACAAAATGAGATACAATGGAATTTAATATATTGAAAATTAATACACAATTAATAGTAATATTCATTAATATTTGTTTTCATCACTTTAAAAAATTATACAAGATGTCAGGATAAAGAACATGTTACTTTAAAGGTAGCAGAGCTTAATAAATTAAGCACATATTATAAATTGTAAATATAGAAAGAAATAATTAACTCTACTGAGCTATATCATCTGCCTATTTTCTCTTAGTTATTTTATGTTAAGCAAAGCAGAAACAGTCAGTTTTTATTCTTTTACTGTTTTTGCTTCATCTATGTTCTTAAATGATTTTGGAATTTTTATTCATCTGAATTTGACAATATAAAATAACACTAACACCATAGACTCAACAAAGACTGAAGTGCTGGAGTGGGTTTAGATATTGGACTGCAGCATTGCAATAAATTCATCTAAAAACAATTCAACTAAAACAATTAGGTTGAGTGTTTTGTTTACATATTTAATCAAAATTTATTTATGTCTATCTGCTATGTACAGTACAACACCAAGAATGAATCTTTTGTCCTATCATTTGACACCTTTCAGTCCAGAAATGCAGCCTCCCTAGGGCTTTGCATCCATCTGAACTCGACTTGATCCACAAGGAGACACATAGAAGAAAGACAAAATACTGAAGCAGAATACCATGAGGCCCAATACGTGAGGTAGTGGATCTGAGAAGTGTCTTTCCATGGTCTCTGTGTTGGATATTACACCCCATTAATCCACTGTGCAGTCTGACTTACGTAAGACCCCTCTGTCTTGTCCTCCACCCATGGAAATTCTCTTAGCTTCTCTAAGTATATGGAAGTTCCAAGGAGACTGTACTGGAGCTGAGTGTGGTGGAGAAGGCTGTTGACTTGTCCTGGCACCCATATATCCACTGGGACATTTGAATTGCCCATTCACACTTCTGCTCTCAGAAACTATTATTTCATGTGTCTTCTATTCTTAAAAACTCCCCAAACCTCTCACTTCACTCATGGCACAGTTTAAAATTGCTTGCTTGCTCATTAACTGAGAACTAGAGTGTAAGGAGATAATTTCCATTATGATAGTTAATCCTGACTGTCAACTTGATTGAATTGAGTGACACCTAGGAGATTCATGGAGCACATTTTAGGGTATGTCCATGAGGGCACAGCCAAAGCTTATTGGCATATGGGACAGAAATTTAGAGGGGACCAGCCCTGAATGTGAGAGGACCCCAAACCCTTGCATGCTCTCTTTGCTTGTTGCCCTTCTCTGGCCTTTCACTATTTCTTTTCTTGTCATTGGGTCCTAACACTCAAGTGTCTCTGAGCATGTTCTTCTGCTCTTTGCTCTGCTGGCCTCTACTTCCTTGGGGTCTCACCAAAAAGAATGACTTTACTCTCAAAGCTGACATCTCTCCAGTTTCTTTAAGGCCCAACTAGCTAATGAGATGTCCACTCACACTACCACTTAGATACTTGTGAAATCTCTTAAAATTAACAGATCAACACTTGCACTCTGTCCTAGGAGTGCACCTGTTCCACGTGTGAACAGTCCCACCTCAGTGGACGGTGGAAAGAGTGTGGAAATCTACAGATCAAGGCAAGGGCCTCAGTAGCTATCTCTCCAAATTGCTACTGTAGGATGGTCTCTTTGTAGGTCCTGGTTACACTGGGCCCAGGGACTCATCTTCTCACAGTCACTGTGACAGATGGCATGGAGTTCTCTGGTATGACAAGCTTGAGTTTGTGTTTGAAATACTGCCTGGTGATGATATGTGATATCTAAAACAGTTTCTTAAGCCAGAGCAAATCAAGCTTTTGAATTATGTCAGTCATAAGTGTGTATATTTGTAATATATATAAAGCTACCTGTTTTTTACTTACCCATATATAATTTATAGATAACTATGAATATGTTATATGCTGTGTATAAATTTTCCATACTAATTACATTCATGTATTATTTTTATATTTTGTGCTACATGTATATTTATACCATATTATGTATCTCTATCAATCTGTCCACATAGCTGTACATATAAAACATTATGATGCATATATGATTGTCATGCCAGGTGCTATAATGGCTAATGCACACATGTTGCTTCATATTTAGCTCCACAGTTGAGACTCATCTACCATGCCAGGATGCTGGGAACTGAGGTAATGCAGGATTAACCAATGGCTCCTGGTGACAGGACAAAGGGACAGAGTGACTATGCTCTGCTGTCTTTCTACCACTTGAGCCTTAATGAACATGAAAAGATTAATACATTGAATCACCATCATTTGGAGATTTTCTTGTAACAGAAGTGAAACTAACAGAGACAGATATTCAAAATAATTTTTGTGGAAACTCAGAGATTATAGTACTTGCAAACATCTTGGCAGTGAATTGATTGTTGGGAATGACCAGCTCCCAGAAAGTTTACTGGAGACGCAGTGGAGAGGCTGCTGAGCCTGGGAGGGCTTCGTCTCCATCTGCCATCATCAGAATGAATAGTCTTTGATTCCAAGCTGTTTTGAATTTTCCAGCTGAAGAGCACCTACTTCCAAAATTGCTACACAATGGGTCAGTAGAATGCCTGATAATCAGCTGCTCACTTATGGCAGATCTGTTTCTAATGAGCTCAAAGGGTTTGGTTAGTGTAGGCAGCGCACATGCAACTTTACCTTGTTCCACAGCTGTGTTGTATTGAAGTGCAATCGCTTACCCACGGTGGAACAAGAATTTGCTCCATCATTTGCTCCTTCACACACATGTGTCTCTTGCCAACAACACAGTGGAAGACAAGGGCGCAGAATGAGGAAATGAGAGAAACATTGTGTGTGTGTCCGTGTCTAAATGTTTAAACATTTATTAGTGTTTACCCTAGTTCTTCATTTCTTTGATTCAACACTTGTGTGGCAAAATATAGCAAACAGAGACAGCAACACAGAGAAAATAACTCGGCATAGCTTAAAATAAAAAAATGGTCTTAAATTAAGAATCTCCCTTTTTAATGGCAACCAGTTGAGATTGAGAAGTATGTTTATTTACACAGCAAAGACTGGGGTGCTTGGGAGTGGCAGCTACATTTATCTTCCACTTTCATCAAGGATTTTTCTCCATCTGGAGATGTCTTAGGATCACTGAACTGACTTCCAAGGGTGCAGGGAGCAGAGAATAGGGTCTTGTTTCCCTTGGGGACAGGACAGACAGTTGCTTCCTGTCTCCACAGTGCTGAATCCACTCCGTTTCTCATGTAAGATTAGTTAGGTTCCAGAAAACACAAAAATCTTTACAGGTAAAAGTTTGAATTTGAAAATATAAAATTGTACCAATTAAAGGTAAAAGCTTAAAAAATAAGGTCAATAAATGGTACACTTTAACCTTTTTGCTTTTTGGAAGCTTTTCTATAAATAGATTTATACTTGTTTGGCATCCTGGAGTTGCACAGCACGACACCCATGCCTGTGCATGCATCTTCCCCATAGAGAACTGGACGCAGGAGCAGGCATGTGAAGTCAGTTTGTCATGCCTGGGCTCGCTTTTATGTCCCACATTGCTAATTTTTTTTAATAAAGTCTGGTCTGCGTTGTGGTTTCACTTCTTTCTTTAAGATTACATTTTGCTGATCAAAGATGTAAATACTGTGAAAACGCAAAACTTAATATTATACAAGCGGCAAGTGACTCCAGAGACCCTTTTGTTGGGTATAGGTTTACTGACATTCTCACTTTGGGGCAAGGGACCGGACATGGAAAAGGGCAGGGCAAGGTCAGTCTTGGTAGAAGAAAAGCAAGCAGTCCTGCCTTTCTGTATAGGAACAGAGAATGTATTCCTGCATTCCCAGGATTCCCCATTCCCTCCATTGTCTGTGTTAATTTAGGATAAAAGGTACCACATAGCTGAGAGATTCTCCAAGTTGAGCCTATCTTCTAGAGGTTCTAGCTAGCTAGGCGTAGGAAGTGTTGGTGCTATCCCTACTATTGTTTAAATCTCACAGTAATGAGGTCATTCTTAATATTAGCAAGGCCAGGAGGCATGACATTGTAAAGTAGTATCTATGGGCTACTTGCATAGATGATTAAAAAATCTCAGAGTAAGTTGGGCATAGTGTTTTGGAACCACTGCTCTTTCACAATTGGATCTTATAGTTGCTGGTCACTTTATTAATTCTGTGTGTGTGTGTGTGTGTGTGTGTGATGGGGTGGGATAGTGTCTCTCCTTTGAAAGTGAAATCCTCACCCACAAGTAGGGGCAGCATGCGCATTTCCATCGGCATCCTGTCTGTACTTGTTAAGTCCTAGCAGTCTTGGCCTTTGTGACTTTGGTTTCTCAGAAATATAACCAATGAATATAAGATTAATTTTTAATAGTGGTTTAAGTTCCTTAACACCCTTTCAGCAGTGAGTTTCTTCTTAGTTGAGTTTTGAGCTAAAAAAAAGCTTCCATCTTCTTAGAATATGCATCAGTAATCAAGAACAGAATACAGATAGAAATTTGGATGGCAAATGCTATTCTGATAAGCTCTCAGATGAAACAAAGAACATGTCCCTGGAATTCAGAGGGAAGCTTATTACTACTATAGACCAGGAAAGAACTGGGCCGAGCGTTTTTGTGTTCTAGTGCTTCATGGAAGGTACACTTTGTGAGCCATGAAGTTGAATATTTAACTAAGGAGATTTCTAAGCAAAGCATGGCAGGAACAGCTTGGCTTGTTCTGATTACTTATAGTAATATATGAGAGGAAAAATTACTTGAAGATGGAATTATCAAGCAAAACATAGTATAAATCTACAGATTTAGAAAATAGCCTACTCGTAGTGCAAAACATGAGAACACATATTTGGGGAACAGCACAGGAGGTATTTTTGTGGAAGGGAGAATAGCGTAAGTATGGGGCACTATTTAAAGATTTATCTCAAAAGAAGCCAAGCATTCTTCAAGTCAAAAAAAAAAAAAGGTGAGGGAGAGACACCTGTCCCTTACCACAGTGATTCAGAGACCACTGAGGCTGTGGCTGCTGTCCCCACCACAGGTCCAGGATGGAAGGGCCCACAGAGGTAAGACAGAGTGTGTTTTCCTGTTCAAGAGGGCCAGTAGATGTCTGCTGAGTGCTCAGGACACTGAACGGTGGTGGCTGCACTCCAGAAAGAGAGGGTGGGGAGAGAGAGAGAGAGAGAGAGAGAGAGAGAGAGAGAGAGAGAGAGAGAGAGATTGGGACTTGAGTAGCTCCTTCTCCCTGTCTTCTTTCTCATTTTTCCCTGTTTTTGGTTTGTTTATTTATTTATTTATTTATTTATTTTTTTTTCAGAACCAGGAATTGAACTCAGGTCCTTATGCTTGCCAGGGAGGCGCTTATTCTACTGAGCCATCTCCCTGGCTGGTTTGTTTATTTTTGTTTGGTATTGTGGTAAATCAAGCTCAGGACCTTGTGCTTGCCAGGTGGGCACTGTGCCACTAAGCTATATCCCTGGACCTTGTTTTTTCTCTTTTAGAATGGGAACATCTATCTTATGCTTCTCTTACCAGCAGATTTTGAAAGAACATAACTTGTTTGGCTCCATTGGCTCACATCTGGAAAGAAATTTTGCTGTAGGATATATACTTGAGTCTTATACATCTCTGGTTAGATGATGTTTAGATGACAATTTGGGCTTTAGACTTTATGAACTGGATGTTTAAACAAGTTAAACCTCTCACGGCTACCAGGAGGAATGTGTGTTTTTGGCATGTAAGGAAATGGGCTTTGAAGAATCAAGGAAACAACATTATGGACTAAATATCTGTGTCTCTGTCATATCTTTATGTTCAAGTCCCAACCCCCCATGAATTAGGCAAAGGGGATTTGGTGGAAGAAATGAAGCATGAGGATAAGGCTTGCATGGATGAGTGCCCCTATTAATGAAATCTCAGAGAGCTTTCCTGCCATCTTTCTGCTATGTGGGATATCAGAAATTGCTACTTGGGACAAGCAAGAGGCCCTCACAGGAATGAGGCTGTCCTGGCACACTGCTCTAGGTTACTGTCACATTCTAGAACTGGGATAAATAAGTTTGTATAATTGAGAAGCCACCTAGCTGATGGTACTTTCACACAGTAGCCTGAACTGACAAAGAAAGCATCTTAACTATGTTTAAGTAGTTCAGTACTGAGAAATACATTTGTATTCTGCAAATATCACCACTGTTCATCTCCCAAAATTTTTCTTTTTGCAGAACTGAAACTGTGGGCTCAATAAACAGAACTTTTTATATTTTCTCTCCCCAGCTCCTGGAAATCATCATTGCAATTACTGCCAATGAACTTTTTCTTCAAGGTGCATCCATGTGGTAGTACGTGTCAATCCTTCCTTTCTGAGGCTGATAAATCATAGCTAGTTTTCAAAATGAATAAATAACTCCTCCCTTCTTCTGTTATTTGAATTAGCTCAGGTGGCTGTTCACCTGGATGGTATTGGGATGGTTGAGATGGACTGACAGGGGTGATAGGAATGTGGGTTGGGGTTATGGCTCTAGGCTTAAGTGCCTGCCTGCCAAGCACAAAGTCTTGAGTTTGGTCCTAGTACCAAAAATCAATCAATCAATAAATAAATAAATGTAGAAACGCTATAAGAGAGGTTAAATTTACCTTCTGATGGGACAATGGGATTATGCAGGAAGATAACAGAGGTGAACATTGAGTAAGAGCCCCACAAAGAAAGGATATGCAACATGTCTCTCTCCCATGGCTCTTCTTGAAGATATCTGCAGGGTCAGGTCCTGGGCCTTCCTCAAATACAGAAAATGTTGGAGAGATCTGGGAATGCAAATGAGATGGATGCTCAAGATGAAAAATACTTGCTTCTTCCTGCTTTCCCAGGAAAGAAGCAAGGTGATGTCAAGACAATGTGGACTGGGATCACATGGGGCATGATCAGTTCCCCATGGACTGTCACATAATGTATTATGACAGGGAGAAAGCAGGTTGTCAGCACTCCTGAGAGTTCTTGTATTGCATGGGGCCTCTGTTTAGAGGAGGATCTGTTTGGGGAATTCAGGATGAGGTTACAGTTTTCCCTTTCTTAAGATTTGTGTCTGCACAACTCCAGAAAGCCTCATGTGGTAATGAGGTGGGGGCTTTTCAGATGTAGCTGAATCTAGAGTTTGTGATTGGTTCGTTGTCAAGTTCATTGTCAAGGATTGTGATGTGAGGGCTGCACACTTCCTGGGTGAGTTACAATACAAGGGAGAGAAGGAGGCTTGCTCCTCCCTTTTGCCTGTTGGCCTCCTCTGCTCTTGTTGCTTTTGGTATCTTCCACCACCAAGAACTGTTGGCCCTGAGCCATGCCGTGATGCCTTGGAGCTGAGTGATTATGGAATGAAACTGCCACAAATTGTGAGCTAAATAAATCTTTGCTTCTTCAATTGTGGGTTTCAAGTATTTTCTCCTAGCTGAGAGAAAAGCATCCAAGACAACTTTCATTGTGAATACCGCTTTGGGAAGAGTCATGCACAGATAACATGTCTGAGGCCTACAATATACAATATCAGTATAAAGTAATATATTAGCATTCTAATCTCATATAAACTTGACTAAAATAATTTTCTGATCTTGAGCACTGCTATAGTGGTTGTTTTTAAACAACACTAACCCTAGGATGACCAATGGCTTCCACTGGAATCTGTTCCTTGCTGCCAATGGTAACTCAACTCTTTCCTCATCCTGGACCCCACAGAAGTCCAGCAACAATGAGTGTGGTTTTATGATCAAACTTGGCTCCCATGCAATACTTCCAGTCTAAACCTGTTTCATATAACTCTCTGATCACAATGTAGGAGTAGGGCATTTTAGTGGTAATCTTGAGAATGCTTTTTGTTTGGATCAGGAAACACATGCACATTGCTTTGTTGCAGGCGAAGTGATCTATTGTGCATGCTGTGCTGGTGATCTGCCCAGGCTTCCTGCAGGCCGACAGACTTCAGCAGGGTCAAGCAAATACACACCATGGGCAATGCCGAGCAGGGCACAATGCTTCGATAAACAAGGCTGTAACTTTGTGTAATAGCGTGCTGACGGCTGCACCCAGGCCACCCAGGCCCCGCCTCCCCAGCCTGTTTTGCAGAAGGATATGGTGTTTGTTGCACATTTTCTGTGTTATCATTATGAATAACTTGACGGTAGATGGAGAAGAGAACCAGATGTAATGTGCAGCTAAAAGGAAAGAAACTGCAAAAAGAAATGAGCAAATGTTTATGAAACTCTTGCTTCATTTACCAAAAAATTGTTCTATATTAATCATTTGCAAAGAAAGAGATACTTAAGTGAAACAAATATACAAATCAGAGTATTGAAACATTTTAAAAATGCATAAATTCCAACTGCTCTGAGTTTGTTGAAAACAATCTTGATTTTTAGTATGCTTCCTATTTATTGTAACATTTGATTTCTTTCCAAATTATCTTTCATTCAAATTTCAGCTCAGTTTTGTTTGAGTGGGTTTTCAAAACAGGCATGAGGACAAGGAAGAAAATGAATTGCAGTTCAGCTTCCTCTTTTCCTCCTTAAAATTAGAAATCTTAAAATCTGACTTTTGCTTATTGAGTCATTCATTTTGTTGTGCATATTTGAAGAGCATATCATGAAGTTTTGACCTACATCTACACAGTGAGATGCCACTTTGCCATGTGCATCTTTAGGAAATGAAATATAAGGAGCGTAAGGTGGAGCCAGAGTGACAGCCCATCCGCGGCAGTGACAGCACAGTGAAGGCCTCTTCTGTCTGTTCCAGAGTGTGGTTTGCCTTAATCGTATAAATTAAACATGAGCTCACCTTCCTGGATGATGATCTTTTCAAATATATTTTTTTCTATGCTGAGGATTGAATCCAGGACTTCCTACATGCTAGGAAGCACTTTGCATTGAGTTACATTTCCACCAAGGGACAGATGCTTTTAAATGAGAATTTGAATTCAGTTGAAGTCTCGGAAAGCAGTGATAAAGCAGGATCTCTTTTCCAAAATGTGTGTGTGTGTGTGTGTGTGTGTGTGTGTGTGTGTGTGTACTGCATATTCATGCTCACAACCACACTCCTACACTTATAGTAACCCTCCCTCTGTGAGACAGACTTGACACTCATTTGATGGGGACTCGTGGGTTCAAAGTTTATGTGCCATGTGGAATACATGTGAGGGACAATTGTGGCTGTGAGCATTTAAGTTTTAGGGTATTGTGCTGGGGGAGATAGCTCAGAAGGTTAAGCACCTGCCTGGCAAGCACGAGGACCTGGGTTCGATCATCTGTACTACATGCTCTGCCGGCCCTGGAATCCTGGGGGTGCCTTGCAGGCAACTGAAACCAGGTGTGGTGGAGCACGCCTATAATCCCAGTGCTGGGAAAGCTGAATCAGAGGATAACTGTAAGTCTGAGCTATGTAGCGAGATCTTGTAACAAATAATTAATTAATTAATTAATTAATTTTGTAAAAGTTTTAGGATACCTTTTAATCCTGACCCTAAAACTTGTCCAGTATTCTCAATTGTCTTTTCAAGCAAACATTCCTTAATTTAAAGCGTGCAATTTTTAGCTATCCTGTAAAGCGCATTTTCTCCTTTCAAGAGTCAGTGTACCTTTCCATCTCAGTAAAAGTCAAATCAGTGCTTTCACAAAGCTTTTATATTAAATAACCATCTATTAGCAATAAGAACATAATCTGAATATTGATAATAAATAGTATCTTTAGGTCCATTTGACTAACTACTGGATTTTGTGATTATTTTTAAAATCCAAATATTCTTATCTAATTCTCTAAATGAGTATTTACAATTATGCTTTTTGTAATACTGATGGCCAAGGAGTGGTTAATAGATATTTTGTTGGGAAAGAAAAAGAGAAGTTTTAAATACTGTGTGGTTTCATAGTTCTTCTTAGCATGTTAAAGATCTTGGGAAGTCCTTAGGAAAAAGCTTAAGTCAAGTGACATAACATTGATTTAAAGTATACAAAACACAGAAATCTTCAATGTTCATTTTAGAATGAAGATTTCAGACAATACTTGATAGCAACAGCAGAAACATATTTATCAGAAGTTTAGGCACAGCAAATTTGCTGAAAGGTTAAAATAAAGAAAAGAATTTAAAAAGCTTTATATCCAGCTTTGCAGGTGCCAGCTGGAAGAAAGAGATACTTCTAAACTGTGTGGATTCTACATTGTGATGAATGAATATGGATTTAAAGTTCAAAAACATCACAGGATGGAGGGTAAAAGGGGATGAGAAAGGGGATGAGAAGGAGGAGGAGGGTAACTGTGGGGAGGAGGGAGGAGAAGAAGTGGGTAGGAGTAAAGAAAAACAAAGCCGTCAATATGCAAAGGCCTTGAGATGGAGGAACAAGAAGCAGGTTAATAACCCGGAGAAAGCTAGGTGAGGACCTGAGGGGAGCTGCGAGGGCAGTCCCTGGAACAGAGGCCCATGTCCTCAAAAGTGCAGGAGTCACTGTATGGTTCATAATGGGAAGTACGCTTGAGGATCTAAAGCTGGGAGAGACATGACCAGGTTTCTCCTTAAGACAACAAGCAGCCTCCCTGGAGAAGGGGGGAAACCTTCTGACTCAAGAGCTAGGTTTGGCAAGAAGTAGGAAAACATGGTTTATGGCACCATTAGGCTGAGTGTGAACACACACCCCCACTGCTGCTGAAATTTAATCCCTACCCTGCAGTGCAGGAACTGGGCACAGGTGAACAGGTAGAACTTTTAGTGATGATTATCAATCCTTATGAATAGGTCGATCCATCCATAGCTTACAGGACTAATAGGTTAGTGGGTTGTCTTGAAAGTACGTCTACTACCAAACAGTCTGAGTCAGGCTCCATCTCTTAGATGTCCCTTTCTTTCTTTTTTTTTT
>NW_004524696.1:6410897-6411854 GCF_000260255.1 Octodon degus | reverse complement strand
TATCACAAACTATTCCCCTTTCACTTCCAACACACTTATCCCATTGCTCTTGACACTTTCTGAAGCAATTCTGGAAGTCTTTTTTTCTGGGTATCTTTACAAAGAGTAACCAAAAAAAGTATGGACGCCGCTGCCCACGGTCATCGGTGGAAAGGTGGGCTTGCACACCTTTACCTGAAATCCTCGTTCAACTTATTCTCCAGATCTGGCTCTGTGAGACCAAAAAGACTCACCACTCTACCCCTGGGGAAGCCTCTCGATGCCTTGACTCCTACTGCCCCATTTCACGGAGCAGTCCTATGTAACCACATGATTGCTAGAGCACCCTCCCCACAGTTCACTACCTCAACCAATGCCCTTCCTGCCTGCATGCTTGCTTTTATTTCATCTGAGTATTTAGATCTTAACATTGAGCACAGTCCTGCCCAGCACTCACTGAAGTAAAGTGAAAAAATATCTGAAAAAACTCAAAACTGTTTAATCTGCTGATTACATATATTATACATATACACTGATTTAGCATAAAATCTGCATTGAACACAGCAATGCAGACTGTACTCTTCACAGGATTATATAAAGCTAGCGAGAACAGTCAGGGAAAACTGACCATGTCAGGCAGAGGCAAGGCCGTAATTCTTGATAAGAAGCAGGAGTGGTCAGATTCTTATTCTTTCCCCCAGGAAGTTAGAGGCAATAGAATTGATTATTGTTCCTAAGACATGGAGATAGAATTTTGTGTCTTCTAGCTCCTCAAGATATCTTTAATCCTTCAAGATATATTGGGATTCAAAAGTGAGTATAAAATAAATAAAAATGAAGAACTCTAAAATCACTTTTTTGCATTAAGTAACAGATATGTGAAAGTCTATTCTTAAAGCAATATACACAGGAACAAGATATTTTCTTATGGCAGCTGTAGGTTGAGTCATATATATCTATATCTATATCTATATCTAT
>NW_004524696.1:6393810-6406310 GCF_000260255.1 Octodon degus | reverse complement strand
GAGACAAGAAATGTATGTTCCCCTCCCCCTTTCTAGTGATGTCAGAGAAAGGAAGAAACATTTATGTCTAATGTATATACATTTCCTAACTTTCAAAACACTTGTCATCCTAACTGAAATACAATGTCAGCTCACATTCACCAAATCAGAAATGAGACTCACAATTGACTTTATACCAACATCCTGGAAAGTTAGGGCTTTGAGGGAGAAATTCAAAGATTAAATTTCTTCAGAGAAAAGCCATACTGGTGACTTGCGTAACAGAAATAGTGATATTGTCATATTCTGGGAAGTAATGTTCAACTTAAACTAAACCAAATACTTATATAAAAGTGCTAAACTTAGAGATACTTGGTGAGGTTGATGCAGGCATAGTCGACTGTTCCCTCAACTTTTTTTTTTCTGTGTTTTGAACAGGGTCTACAGGGTCTTACTACGTACATGGGACTCCTAGTGATTCTCCTGTTTTCAGCCTCTCAAGCGCTGGGATTACAGGTGCATGCTACCATGGCCCAGTCTCCAACTCCATCTCAGCACGTCCTAGGGGGTGGGGCCTGCGCTGCACTTCGGGGATCGAACCCCAGCCACTGCCATCTACCTAAGCAAGCACTTTAGTCCACTGAGCTATCAGGCCGGCCCTCCCTCGCCTTCTATTTAGCCAGCATAGAGGAGAATCTGTGCAGTGGCTTGCACTTTCTACCACTAAAATCAGGATGCGTTTTCTTCATGGTCTCCTACTAAACAGCTTATATTGGAGCTCAGCTGGTGAATATAAATATAAATATTTCCAGTTTTTAAAAAATTATTGGCTTCTTTCATCTTGTTTGTTTGTTTTAAATATTTCTTTATCACCTTGCTCAGCGATGTCCTCTCTGATGGCCCCTCAGTTGTGGGGTGAAAGTGACAGAACCCATGCAGGTTGGCATCTGGATCAAAGCTTCTGAGGCTGTGCCACCTTCCATAGGGTGGAGATGGAAGCCAGAGAATCTGGAGGGCTGGGCAGAGAGCTGAAGCACAGATGAGATCCCAAGGGAGGGCTGGGGCAGCATCCACACAGGCCTCCTGCCTGGAGTCCCTGCCTGAGTAAGCCTGCAGAGGCAGGCTCTGCTTTGTGTGGCAGGAGCCAAAGTAATGGGCCTTCCCCTGAAGGTGTCCTGGCCTAAAGGTGTCTTTAGTATACCCTGCTTCCTGATTGTGACTAGGTGCAGGATTCACCCTACAGGCACAGCAGAAGAGGGGAGTCTCAGGGAAGCCCAGGGAATTATGGCGGGCACTGGTGTGTTGCCACAAGTCTATGGTGGCCTTGCCGTGGCCCCTTCCTACTCACCCTGGCTTCTTGCTCAATGCTTTTCATACTTCCAGCCTTCCTTGCACTAGTCCACATCTTCTCAGACCCTCTTCTAAGGTTTGCATACACAACTGGACTTTTGCAGCCTTTGGAAGATTTGGTGACCTGTTCTCGCTCACGCCATCCCATATCACCCCATTCCATGCCATCCCATTCTACCCCCACCCGACCCCCACCCCATCCCATCCCATCCCATCCCATCCCATCCCATCCCATCCCATCCCATCCCATCCCATTGATGGCTTCTTCCTCGTCTTCCTTCATGTCCACCTTAGTCTTTACTCTGGGAAAGGATCAAGCACTACATGTTATTGACCTCTGACTCTTCTCATCTCTTGGCTCTTATAACATTTGGGAACGCAAAGAAAAAATGCATTATAGCAAAAAATAAAGTCAAATAAAATCAGTGATTGCCTTTTCCTCAGATGAATTGGATAAAACTTAGTGCACACCCACAGTTCTGCAGCAGAGCAATCAGACCAGGAGCAGAGATCTGGGCTGAGAAGTGGGCTGGCAAAGCAATCACAGTGATAAGGCCAGGTGTGCAGGGACCACAACACTGCCACCCCATGCTATCTCTTCTTTAAGTTTTTTTTTTTTTTTTTTTTTTTTTTTTTCCTGGTACAGAGAAGCACATGTGTCTTTTCTCAAAATCCCTCTGGATTATCTAACACTTTCAGCTCAGCTCACTGACCTTTCCTAGTAGTCCACAGTAGGTGAGCCATCCTAGAACTGCAGAAGAACTTGTCTCATTAACTTTACTTCTGATGATGAGGCAGAGATGAAACAGCAATAACTAGTTTTCTCCTGTTGATGAGGAAGGCGGCCCACAGCCTCAGCCCTTTAAGTGGGTGCCCTCTGCAGACACGAGGCTCTTCCTCTCACTGCCCATCCTGGGGCTCTTCCTGTTCATGGCTTTGGAAGGTCCAGTCCCATCACAGGCCACCCTGGACCTCACCAGCACCTAGGAGGACTTTCTGGCCAAGCTGAAGGAGCAGCCAGACGACAAGGCCCAGGCAGCCACTGAGCACATCAAGCAGAGTGACCTTCCTGCCAAAACCCGGAACTGGTTTTCAGAGACAGTCAGCAAAGTGCGGGAGAAGCTCAAAGCCACCTTCTCCAGAGCTCCTGAGGGTGGCGCCTGAGCGAAGACTTCTCCATGATGCCCAGGTCCTCCCTGAGTGAAAATCCTAGAGAGAATAAAAAAGAAAGAAAAAGAAATAACAATAGCTAAATTTTTTCACTAGGGCTCAGTACTTCCGTCCTAAAGCTAATGACAGAAGGTGACAGCTCAGACCACATGATTCCAAACATGACATGGCCTGGCTATTTCATTTTCACTGTGGTTCACTTTAGTTTTGAAGCTGCAGAATGGTAGCATCCATGGTAAGGCTGCAGCAGCAGCGGGGCCCACAGGGAAAGCAATAGAGCAATGCCCTTGGCAGGCAGCCCTAAGGTCTGGGGTGTAAGGACAGCCTTCCAGGGACAGGGACACCTTTGGAATTGGTTCAGAAGGACACTTGCAAACCATATCATGATGGCTGTGGCTATCCATACAAGAGAAATAACAGCCAATGCCCCATTTTTAGCAGTGGTGAATGTTATACAAGATTGAACTGGACATGGCAGCACACACCTGTCATTTCTGCAAACTGTGGATCATAAGTTTGAGCCCATCCTGGACAAATTAGTGACTTAAGTGAGATCCTGTCTCTAAACAAACAAACAAACCAAAAGTTAAATTTAAAGTGTTGGGAATATATCTTAGTGCAAAGACCCTGAATTCAATTCCCAGTTCTGTTAAAAATAAACAAAAAAGTTGTTGTGAACCTATAGTAATGAGGAGAAAGAAGTCCTTGTGTGTTACTTCATAGTAGGGTAAATATAAACAACGATTGTGTACTGTGTAGGTCACACAACTAGAAAAGAGGAGCCTGGATGTTTTTGATACTTGTTTCAGAAGACATGTTTAACCCAATTTAAACATTTGATAATTTTGTAATGCATATATATCACATAGTTCCAAGTAAATTTATACATTTACATATTCGGTAAAATAAATTTGAATTCATAATAGAGATATGGGGACTGGGGAGATAGTTTGGTGGTGTAAGCACCTGCCTGGAAAACAAAAAGACCCGGGATTGATCCCTGGAATTGCATGCTGTGCTGGCCCTGCACTGAGCCAGCCACCAAAACTGAACCTGGTGGTGTATGCCTATAATCCCAGCACTGGAGAGGCTGAGACAGTAGGATCACTATGAGTCTGAGCTACATAGCAAGATTCTGTACCAAATAAACATTGTATATAATCTCATAATTCTTAGTATTAAATACAATTAATGGAGAAAGACATTATAAAATTGCTTTCCTTGACCTCTAATCTTATCTTTTTCGAATTTTAAAGCAGCAACCCATTTTCAGAAGCATAGAAGTAGAAGCATATTATGCACCAAGCCGGGTGCTTACAGACACAGTGATATTGCTTGGAAGAATCTTCTTGGTATTCATGACATTTATAAAGCAAATTTTACATTGCTAAGCACAGGCTGTAAATGCTCCTCTCTTGTTTTGTGAGCTTTTGCTTTGTAATTTATCACAAGTGATTCATGAAAGTGCATTTACAAATCAAAATAAAATACATACATTTGATTTATATTTTTCATGGAGGAGCAATTTGTAGCTAATGATTGTAAAAGGCAAATCAGTGTGCTGTAGTCCCTTAACTTTTCTAAGAACATCAGCAGGAACTTCGTAATTTTAACAACACACAACACAGCCAACATGTTTTAAAATCATTTGTGTTTAAATGCAGCTTTCAGATTATGAAATTGGAATTCTAGTGCCTAATTCCCTGGTGAATATCTCATTTTTTATTGCAAGTTGTCTTAATCTGGTCTAAAAGGAAAGGTGCTATTATTTTCATTATAATACTGCAGCAATTTCTTCTTTGGCTTAGATTCTCAACTCATTAGTTTAACACAAGAAAAAAAATGTTAGTGTGATTTTAATTCCCTGAATAACATGTAGATGATAAGAGAAAATAATGCCACTACTTGCTTGACTATTTACATACACAGTAATATATTTGCACACTTCTGTGGTAATATGTTTGTGATTGTGCACTCATTTTTTTTAAAGAATGAAAGGCTACATTACATCGACATTATAATTTTATAATGATTTTGCAGTTGAACTATCCAATTAAGCAATTAAAAAACCTTTGTATATACATAATATTCTTAAATTCTAAGTAATTCTAAAATTACTTTTTTCTCTAGATATGATAGCACCAGAATATGTCAACATAGCCAATGGCAGCCACCAATTCCCACATATCAAAATAATAAACATAGGCCAATAATTTATTTGAGATTTATTTACATATTTGAACAAGAAGCCTATATTTTTAAGTAGAGAGGATAAATGCACTCTGATTATGAATCTTGATTGTCAACCTGATTGCCCTGAAAGGTGCTTAGGAGATTAGCAAAGCACAATTGTGGATGCGTCTGGGCTAGTCATGGGGATGTGACCTTGGGGATTATAGCCCATTCCCTGCCCCTCCTCTTGGGCTCCACCCTTGCTCTCTCCTTCTCAGATACATTGAGTGCAGCACCTTTCCTTCACCATGACTTTTTTTTTCCATAAAGTTCTGCCTTGAATCCAGCCAAACAAAGGTCAAAATAAACCTGTTCTCCTTTAAGTTGCAGGTGTCAGATACTGTGTCCCAGTGGTTAAAAGGTGATTACTGCGAAAGAAAAGATTGTTCTGAAGCAGAATGGAGTTGGGATTGTACCCAGTGAAGCCTTTGCACTAATTTACATGAACAATTTGGAAAAGTTTTGGAGATATGGGCTAGAGAAGACCTGAAAATGCTGTAATTGGAGGTAGGTAGATAATTGTGGTGGCAACTCAGAACACCAGATTGCGGATAGGAATGCAGACAGTAAAGACTGTGCTTATGAGATTCCAGATGGGGATTAGGAGGCTCCTGGGAATTAACAGAGGTCATGCCTATTGTATTTTAGCAGAAATACATTTGTCTACATTTTTCCAATGTCTTGCAAATTTTCAAGTGGCTGTGATTAAGGGCCATGGGCCTAGTGGTCTAGTGGAGAAAATGTCATGGTAGCTCAGTGTTCTGGCTCTGGCATGGGGAATGTTAGCTATTTTAGCCAGACTTAGAATAAGAATTAGGAGGAATGGCAGAGGTAAAAGATTTTCTTGTTTTCAGTTTGGTCAGAAAAGAAATGTATGTAAAGTTAAGGCCAAACCACTGTGATTGCTTTCTAATTTTCTGAGCCCATTAAGGAGAAGGCAAGTACCTGGTACCAGAACAAGAAAGAAACCATGAGGGCATTTCAGAAGTCATCAAGAGGATACCTTTCATGGGTGGGTTCAAGTGTATAATGGTGTGAATACCTTAGAAAACCAGGTAAAGAGCTCCTGCATGGCCTGCTCACTCAGGGCTCTTAGGTAAGCAATCCTCCGTGTTCGGACATGTAGGCACTCAGAGACCGAGGGAGACTGGCTAGTGCTTGTGCTTATGGCAGACCTTGCTATCTTATATGCACTGTTAGTTCTTCAGGCATGTAGAATGCAAAAGTTGAGGGTTCATGGGGGTTTTCACATGGATTTCAAAGACAAGCCAAGGAATCGAGTGTTAATCGAATGTTATTACAGGGTCAGTGTCTTTCTCAAGAACCCCTGAAATGGTGATTTATGTGGTTGTGGGAGTGAATCTGTAATAAATTAGAATGCTATAGGTTGAGGATGGATCATTTTCTCCTGTTTATGTTATATAATTTTGGCCTATCTTTTCTGTGATTATTCCAAGACAACACAGTTTGAATTATTGTCATATTGGTGTCTGACACTATGGATCCTCTGACTTTAAGATCATTTTCAAGCATCTTTTTTCAAGAAATATTTCTGTGTCATTTTATAAAATCAATACCTGTGTAGATTTTCTAAGGATCATTTGTCACAAAGATGCTAGAATGTGCAGCACATGGTATTAGCAGCATGTGTCCAGATGTTCCCCCAAACCTCCTTCAGCCTCAGGTGGAGCTTCTCAGAGGTGGCTGAATCTATGGTGAGTGGTACTGGGATTAAGAGTGTGAGGCCAGGATTAGTGGTGTCTAAATAAATCTGCTAATTCTGGACAAAGGTAATGCAAGGCCCACCCTGCATGTGAGTGCCACCCACTTGAAGGGTGTGTAGTCTGGATAGCTCGCAAAGAGGTGGAGGAGGGCTGCTGCTATCACCTGCTGCTGCGTCTTTGCCACTGTGCTATATTGCAGCCTTCTGCCTGCCATGCACCATTTCTCCTCTGTGATGCCATCCGCTTTGCCACCTTGGCTGGTGGCAGCCAGCTCTGGATTGAAACCTCTATAGACTAAGCCAAGTAGATCTTTCCTCCTTTTAATTTTGGATACTAGGTATTTTGTTTCAGCGATGAGGAAAGTAAATGAGACAGAGGGTATTGATCTATGGGTGATTTAGGATGAAGTGGTATCTTAACATGATGGAATATTGTATCTCATGTTCTGGACCATCATTTGTTCAAATGATACTTAATATTTTCTCAATAATTTGAGAGCTTTCAATTTAGAAGTATTTTTAAAAATTATTTTATTGAATTGTTTCTATATGTTTGACTTCTTTTTAAATGTTAGGTAAAAGTGTCACTTTTAAGATTTCTGTTTCCAGGGTTGGGGAGATAGATCAGTGGAATAAGTGCTTGCCTAGGACAGTTCAAATAGCTCAGTGGATTAAAGCACCTGCACTCAGGCACAGGGTCTTGGGGTTTGATCCCTAGTCCTGCCTTACCAGCCCCTCTCTTGGGGTGCACTGAGATGGTGATTGAGACTGGGCATGGTGGCACACACCAGTAACAATAGCTCTTGGGAGGCTGTAAACAGGTGGATCACTATGAGTCCAATCTAGTAGTGAGACCCTGAACATCCTGTAGACCCTTTCCTAAAATACAAAAATTAAAAAAAGTGCTTACCTGACAAGTACAAGGTCCTGAGTTTGATTCCTTGTAACACACACACACACACACACACACACACACAGATTTGTTTCTAGTAAAGTGCATTTTAACTTCTATTGCAAGGAAATTCAACAATTATTTGGTTTCAGATTTATATCCAGTAATTTTGTTAATTTAAATATTAATTTAATGATAAGTAACCATTTTATATTGTATATTTTTCACTTTATGCATTCTGTGTTGTTCTTTCACTTGTAATTTATGTTTTCAGACTCATAATTAGACTTGCTCAGTGTTTATCATTTTAGTAGTGTTTTTGAAAAGTAACAGGTTTTTGAAAATTTTAGGGAAAATAATATCATTAAGATAGCAGAGTTGGAGGCTCCCACCCCCAGTCTTCCACATCAACACCAATTTTAGAAGTCCCCCCGCCTTTGGCTGGCTCATGCTGCCTTAAGGGTGGGTCTGGTAAGGCATGTAGAGCTGGGGATCTAACCAGGGTATCCTGGGCCTGACTGTGTTTGCAGACACAGGCACTTAAAAACCTGAGCTAAACGGCAAGTCCCCAGAAACAACAATTTAAAAAAATACCCATGGACCATAACTCCTCCTCGTGAGCCCTGGAGTCTAGGTGTGAGGTCGCAGAGCCTGGACGATGGGGAGGGATGCTTCCAGATGGTGTGCAGAACAGCTTCACATTACACGCCTCACCTCCCTCTAAGCTTGAGCAACTCAGTGATCTCATGGGCCTATGGTTCTTCCATAAGTGAGGGGAAGAACAACGTGAATGCCTCAGAAAGGTCCACGGTGGACTCCTTTCCACCTGTGGTCCCAAGGACAGGGCATGGCTGCATGCAGACCCCACGAGCAGGTCCTCCTACACACTGTGTTAGTTGTCCCCCTCCAAGAATATTACACTGACTAACTGGTGATGTGAGTTTCCTGATAAAGCCAATTTACAAAATTGGAAGAGGTAAACACTTCTTAAAATGCATAAATACCAATTTATTGCCATAAGTATCACTATAAATCAGGGAAACATGTCACCATCAAAGAAACAAAGTACTTCTGCAATAACTTGTTTAAAATCATGGACAGAGAATTCTCAGTAGGCTTCTCCAAAAATCCTGCTGAGCTACAACAAAGCAAAATACACCACAAAAATTAGATGAGAAAAAAAAAGCAGAAAAATAATACCTGAGTAAAATTAGAAGTTCAATCAAGATTTAGAAACTATAAAAATTCCAGAGCTGAGGATTATATAAATAGACTAGAAATTCAGCAGAGATTTTTAACAGTAGACTCAATCAAGAAGAAGAATGAATGAGCAAGTACAAATACAGGTCATTTGAAATTATGTAAAGAAATAAAAGGAAGAAAGAATGGAACACAATGAAGAAAATCTGCAAGACCTATGGGTCACTATCAAGCAAACCAGTTAGAGACATCCTGGCACTTCAGAAGGAATAGTAAAAGAGAAAGGTTTGAAAAAAAGAAAAGCTTACTTAAAGAAATAATGGTAGGCTGAGCCCAGTGACAGAAATTTGTGCTTTTAGCACTCTGGGAAGCTGAGGCAGGAAGACTACAAGTTCAAGCTAAACCTTGATAACTTGGTGCCTCAGCAAGACTGTATATCAAAAAAAAATATTTTTTGAAAGGGCCAGTAATGTAGATCAGTCCAAAGGTCCCGGGTTCAATTTTTAGTGCACGCTTATTACATATACAAACACACACAAAGGAAATAATGACTAAAAACTTCTCCAACCCACGGCAACAAAATAGATGCTCTAATTTGTACTTCGAAAGGGTCCATAATACATTTAATCTAAATAGATTGTCTTATTTGCTTTTCTTATTGCTGAGACAAAATCCTTGTTAAAGGGTGAGAGGTTTATTTTTCTCACAGTTTGTAGAAGTTTCAGTCCATAATCAGCTGGCTCCAAGGCAGGGTATTTTCACAGAAGAAAAAGATTTTTGTCTTGTTTTTATTTTTTTTTCCTGTAAGTTGTGTTCTGAGTTTTTGATTTTATCTTAAAACCGTGCCTTTGGTAGGAACTAGATTCTATGACATCCCTGTTTCAGAAGATAAAAACATTACTTATCAAACTGCATTACAAAGGGCAATGAGCTGTAGTGTTAGGAGCTGACATTCAACCTTCTCTGGTGAGGAGGACCAACAGACTTATTGACCTAAAATTTAAATAAAATCTCACTTTGAATTTTTTAAGCTAGAAAGTTAAGAAGTTAACAGGGGATCAAATAGCATAAAGAACATGAAGAAAACAATGTACATGCTTGATCGAACCACTATAGGAAATAAAAGTGAAAGTCTTACAACAATTTTCCCTCAACATCTACCATGTTTTTAAGAAATATGGCTAAAATGATGAGAAAAACAAACACATTTCCAATTTCGAGGAGGCAAATACTCCAGTGCTGCCTGTGCTGTGCAGTTCAGTAACAGGCTTTGAGAGTGAAGCCAAGCACTGGCGCCCGAGAGCATTTTCTCCCCGCTGCACATCCACAATTGCAATTTGCTTCTTATGCACGATCTTTTTTATTGAGTAGCTGCACAATAGTGAAATACTTTTGAAGTCATTTTAAGCAACAATTATGGATTCAAACCTGATTTGGAATTCAAGCACATGTAGTGTTCCTAATGCAACTGGCACAAATGGGGTGCAAATCAGATGAGCAGATAGTGTCCACCCCAGGCTAAGAGGAGCAATGAAAACTATAAACTATTTCATACTGACTTTTTTTTGCCTGAAAGCAAGCAAGCTTCTTCTTACACTGTAAGATTCTTCCTGTTCACAGACTGTTCAAAACCTGAAAATATGTGATATCAGAGTTTAGAAAGCACACTGCTAGCATCTTCTTAGCATTTTCCTGATGTGAACTTACTGCAGTTTTCATGTAAACTGAGATGTGAGGGCATCCCTCCTCTCTTTAAATTGTGCTTCTGGTGAAGCGCTGAAATCGTTTTATAAGAAAATCTCATCTTCTTTTCTCTGATATGAAGTAGAATCTTGTTTATCCATGATGTAAAATTAATATTGGTCCATTTCCAGAAGGATATAAAAATTTTCTTCCCCTAACCTGGAAGAACACATAGCCACAGATTTAGAGTACATTAATTTTGCAGTTTATAAAACACCTTGCTTTTACCGAATTCCTCTTATTTTTGCTGTTAAAGTAAAATTTCCTGTACTAAGAGATGTGTTTTAAAGGAAGCTGTAACAATCCCATTATTTTATTCATTGAAGAATGTTGGCAAGCACATATATTACTTGATGCAGGGCCAGTCTTAGGATGCATAGCAGATAGTTCTGCCTGGGCTCAGTATTATGAATAGCTGTCCTTCCCCAGAGCAACCTATGTGTCTATGTCATTTAGATATGGGAACTCTCCTGCTCTATTTTATTTTTGTCCATTATTTGGGATGTTAGGGCATTTAAAGTAAAATAACTAATTCACTTCCAGAAAGAAGTCTGGATCTCAAAGCTTTTCCTTGGGACTCCGTTTAACTCTTCCATCCTTATTCCTCTTTCGTCTCGATTTCTGCCTCTTACATTGTTATTATTTTCAGTTACATACTGCCTAAATTCTTTGATGAATGACAAGAGAACACAAAAGCAAAAATACAAATAGGTAGCCGATTACTCCAGACACAGATTCTCCAATTAAATGATTCTCCATGGAGCAGTCATTGACTTACCTGATTACTTTGAAAACATGAGGTTGAAAGAAGAAATCATCTTTTTAATGATCCTGGGAGAAAATCAAGAGTAACTGGGCTAAGAGTTTCTAGTGTCCTATTTGCTCACTATAGAGCAGCATGGCTCAGCAATTAAGATTTAAAAGAATGAGGGGGAGTCAGGGAGACGATAGAGCCTCAGAATAACGGATACAGTGGTTTTACTGGGATAAAAGGAATCTGTCCGAGCTCTCTGGTGAAGGCCCTTTATGATGCTGTGGCTTCCATGGAGGCTGCGTACTGCTGTGCTCATGCAGCTGCTCAATACTGGAACTGCTTACCATTGCTGATGAGAGGAACCAAGCGCAGGGAGTGTGAAGGACAGAATAACACAAAGGCTGGGAACTCCACTGGGTCACATTTTACCTGTAATGCCAACTGAGAACACTGCCATTCCTTTAAAAAGTGTCTCGGCATACTTTCAAAATAAATTTTATTATTCACATTAAATTTTACATTTCAAAAATGCACTTAATTGACCCAGTCCTAGCCCAGGTCCGGTGAGTGTGTGGAGAGCTTCCTGCTAACATGCGCCTGTGGGACCAGTCCCAGCCCAGGCGCAGCGTGGGCCGAACCCTTTCCCACCCCCTTGGGCCGCCCCACACCACTCCACCGTACCTCCCCCACCCCGCCCACCCAGTAGGAATTTCTGCCCAGTTCTGGGAACCCCCAGACCCAGTCCTAGCCCAGGTCCAGTGAGTGTGTGGAGAGCTTCTTGCTACCCTGCGCCCGTGGGACCAGTCCCAGCACAGGAGCAGCGTGGGCCAGACCCTCTCCCAACCCCCTGGGCTGTCCCCCACCACTCCGCAGTACGGCCCCCACACCGCACACTCAGTAGGAATTTCTGCTGACTTCCGGGAACCCCCAGACCCAGTCCTAGCCCAGGTCCACAGCGGGAAGGAGCTGAGCACAGCAGCCAGACCTAAGCCAGATGCAGCTGGATAAGTCCAAACTCTGTAGAGCTCCACCTGAACTTCAGTAATTGTGAAGGTTATAACACAGCAAAGATCTACAACAAAGGGCAGCAGACAGTGCTACAAAAAAGGACGAGAATGAACAAAATGCAACCTTAGAACCCAAGCCCACCCGTAACAGGTGCAGAGGACACTAACACAGAAGAAATTGGAAATCACACAGCTGAAAGCAATGAATCAACAGCTTCTGAAATAAAACAGCTGCAGAAAGATATAGAAGACATCAGATTGGAAATGAAAAAAGAAATCCCTGAATTAATAACGTCTGCACTAAAGAATCAAATGCAGACACATATGGAAGAAACCCAGTGCCCACCCACAACAAGTGTGGAGGACACTAGCTCGGCTCAAATGCATGAATCAAGAGCGTCGATAGTAAATAAGCAGCAGAAGAAAGATATAGAGGAAATCAGAGCGCAA
>NW_004524696.1:6380950-6387960 GCF_000260255.1 Octodon degus | reverse complement strand
GGGACTCAGGTCAATAATTTCTGACATTGCCAGTTAAACAGAAGACCCAATGCTATTATGGGCTACTGGACTCTTTTAGAATATTTTGCTGAGTTTACAGACCTATAATATTCAATAACGGAACTTGGAAATAATTGGGTATGCCTATGAATGTCCATTTTGTATCTGTGTATTCATAGTGGTTGGGATAGATATATAGTTGCATTCTCTTAATGAATAGAATGATTTGTTATAATGGTGTTTGTAAAGAGGATCACAAGTCCGCATGTTTTACAGCAATTAACCACTAAGAAGAATATATGCAGTGTAATATTTGTTGAAACTGTATTTCTGATTTGATTTGAAACTGTCTCATTGCTATCTGTTTATCAATAAAACTTTGAAAAAAATTGAACTTAATGTCTACTAGATTGAAGTCTGTAAATATTCATTAAATGATCAGTTTTTATAGATTAAGGAAATAGAATGAAATATGGAGAATAACTGTCCATGCCCATTCATATACAAGGTACACATTTCTATTTATTTCCATTTTGTCATGACCATGACAAAATAAATCACTGTCTTCAGAAAATCATTAGAAAATTGCATCTAATTAGAATCTAGCTTTAAATTGAGAATGAAAGGGCAGTCATTAAAAGTAATGGTTCTAAGTATACAATGTTCTGTGGTCTGTATGAATCATAGACACTCAAGGATCTCAGTAGGATCCTGTCATAGAGCTCTTTTCTAAGTACTTAGCTCTGTTTAACTGATATTTACCTCTGGGCAGTCTCCAACACTCCCAGACACCCCATACACTAGTTTGAGAGCAAGTGCCATTTGGCCTCTCCTCACACTTCTCAGGCTACAGGTGGAGTCTCAAGGTGACCTTGAGGCAGGTTGCTACTTTCAGCCCTGGAATTTATTGTACAGGTATGTCACATTAGCATAATGGAAAATATTTTTGTTAAAATAACATTCCTTAAACCTTTCAAGTGAAACCCCAACATTTATTTCTATGAAACCATAGCTCATGGTGCTTTGAATAGTTTGATAACAGCATTTTAATTGTACGATATTAAGCTGTTCAATTAAAATCTATCAGTGTGGCAGAATTGTAAAAGTTTTAAAATTTGTATTAAAATGCAGGAGAGGCTAACTCTGTGATGGCTGTGTAACCATCAAAGAACTGAACCTTTGAATCTGCCATAAACAAACCCCACCTGTGAACATATATGGCGAAGTGTGGAGTTACTCATGCAGATAAAGTTGCTAGTTTTATATTTAAAAATAGAGAATATCTTGTCTCTTCATGGTAAAATTGACATAATAATGTATGTGCATGTATGTTATACTTTTTAATATTATGTATTTTAATGTTTCATTGCAACTAACTTCATTTTTATATATAAACGTGTTAGTTTTTTCAATCTATAGTACTGTCTTATTAAACTCATCCTTTCCAACACAATATCATTTGAATTTAAAAATATACTTGTGCCTCTGTGTGTGTGTGTGTGTGTGTGTGTGTGTGTGTGTGTGTGTGTGTATGTGTTTGTGTGTGTGTTGCTAGGGACCAAACCTAGGGCCTTATGCATGTGAGTAAACACGATGTCTGAGCTACATTTCTAGCACCCTCTGACAAAGCGTCCCTTTCCTCCCTCTTCATCTTTTTTTTTTCTACCTCTTCTTCCTGCTTCATTTGCCTTATGTTCCCACCTCCTTCTCCCAATCTTACCTCCTGCTTCTTCTCCTCCTCCTTCCACAGGTGATTGCTAAGTTTCTCAGACTTCCCTCCAAGCTTCTGTCTTCACGCTTCAGCCTCTTGAGTAGATTTGATTACAAACATGCACAACCATGCCTGGCTCAAAAATATTATTTTTTATTCATTTATGTGAAAAAAAGATAAAATAGCAATGAAACAGTTTCAAAACAGGTTAGTAAGATGGTTACAATAATTAATACGATGCATATTGTTGTCTTCATGGTAGTTATTCAGAGGACAAGATGCAGACATAATATCTTGTCTAAACAATATTAGTACAAACTTTTATTCTCAATGAACTAAGAGAAAGTAGCTGTGTATCTATCCTAACTTTCATATATATAAATATATTTTTCTCTTTTTTCACAACAAAATGGTCCTTTATTTACACTTTAGTGAAGTTAGTAACACACGACACTAGGTTGCCTTGCAAGTGATAGTTAACCTTAACCAGACAGGATGTTCATCTCAGGAGTGAGGTAACTTGTTTGCTTTAGGCACTGGGCCAAGTCCCACCTACATTTTAGGCTGTGGGAGACCCACCTTTGGGTGGCTTGTTGCCTGGAAGATATAAAAAGAAAATGAAGAAGGGCAGATCTGCCTCTGTTTCTCTGGAGGAGCTCCTGTCTTCACCTTCTCCTTGGATGTCATCTCCTGCATTGCAGCACAGACTCTTCAGCATATAGCTTTCAGTCTTCCAGCACTGACTCTTCAGACTTTCCACGCAAACCCATTGGCCTCCTGATATAGACTTGCACCGGCCAATGTTATGGCACACCTACTTGTATATCCTTGACCGAGGAAATGATCCTCTTCTATTGGGGATAGTCATCCTCTTCTATCAAGTGTGCAGCTTCAGGATGGATGTACACGGGTTAGTGAGGGAGGAAGGGGGCACCTTCCTAGACCAACAAGTCAGCCACATCAGCACTGTGGGGAGAGATATGGCAGCTAGATCACTCCCACATATATGTGGTTATCTTCTGAGGTCTACAGTTGTGTGGAAGTGTCCAATTCAAGGCATGACTCAGCTGTCACTAGTAGACCAAAGAAGCAGTCACAGGCCAGGTCCATGCTGGATAATCACAGCATGCTTGAGTAGGATTAGGGTGAGAAGTAAGGGAATTGGAGCTATCACTCATTTCTTTTTTGCTTAGGGCTGATTTTTTTCAGGAAATATAGTAGAGTCAGGCAAGTCATCATGTAGTGACTACATGGCAGAGTCTTTGTAGTGATTTGATACTATCACCCAGGCAGTGATAAAGAACACATACACCCAGCAGTTATCTAGAATGGACACACATATAGCATTTGAAACTTTCCTTGGGGCCACTTGGAATCACTTCTGGTCTTTCTATCCCAATCAGGCCATGTACTTTGTGTCCCAAGGGGGTAGTTTCTAAATGTGAAGAAGCTATAATCATCCAGCAATTTTGAAGGCACTTATTCATCCAGTATGACCATGTGGAACAGAGAAAACAAACACAATGCAGCAGCTCACCACCCTCCCCTTATGTGAGAGAAGATCTGTGGTGGATTAACTAATAGGCAGCTTGGGACACCCACCTGAACTGAATCTGTGTGGTTCTTGGTAAGGCAGGGCTATCCGAGGATTATTACCAAGAGGATAAGAGGAGAACTGGAGGGAAAGATGGTGCATTGTTGGTTCTCAGGACAAGAAGTCTTGCTGAATTTTCTGCTATGAACTGTCTTTCTCCTTATCTATCTGTAGAAGCTGCAAGTGTCCTTCAGAGTTTTCTGAAGAAGGACCCAGAGGAGAGACTGGTTTGTCATGGTGACATGGGGTTTGAGGACATTGAGCACCACCTATTCTTTCAGAATGTGGACTAGGACCTGGTGGAACAAAAGCACGTGGTACCTCCCTTTAAGCCAAATATTTATGGAAAATTTGGGTTGGAAAACTGATCTGCAGTTTACTAAAGAACTTGTTGGGCTCACTCCAGAAGACAAGGGCAGTATGACAGCGATTAAAGCCCATGAATTTGCATGTTTTGCATACATCAATCTTCTTTTAAGTTATGAAGAACAGGTCTGATCCTCATTTTTCATCCATTTTTCTGCTTATGTTGTCATTCCATGGGCAGAAAAACTTACTACCATCCTGGATTCAACTGACCACTTCAGAATTGCTTAGAAGCTCATTTGAATTTCTTTTTGTTTTGTACTTATATTTAAATGTCATACTTGATTCTTAGTCTATGATAGAGTACTGAATTTCTTGATGTTGATAGACTTGCTGTTTATGATTTAAGTACGAAGCAATTGCTTGCCATCCTAACTTGTAAACACAAACCGTTTGTTCAGTGGTTTCAGAATGTGCATGGTTTCTCTTATTTTTGTTATCATAAAATAATTTGTCATTTAAGTAGAAGGTCTTAATTATGCTTGTTTCCCTCCAAACCAAATTACCTGTCCTTTTGGCATTCAGCTTATGTAGTCTTGAGGGAAATCCAGAACTTCACAATTTTGAATACTTCTGCAGAACACACCTAGGTCCTAGTGTTACCATCTAAGTTGTCTTTAGTTGGATACCACATGAAATACATATAGGAATCTTTTCATTACAGAGCTCTTCAAATATGTTTATGTAAATTAGTGGATAGCAGTTTCTCATTGAGTTGTCAGATATAGCATTCTTGTTTTACTACCAGTTTTTATGCAAAGGCCATTAAAATAACTGTCATCATCTAAGTTACTACAGAAAAATCTTAGTACAATTTAAGTTTAGGTAAAATATCTAGTGTTCAGTTTAGAATGATTTAAAATTTGTTAGCATTTAAGAAAATATGTTTTGGTCTTTCTTAGGGACCCTATTTCATTAGAAATATAACTCTTCCATAGCTTAAATTCATATATTATCATTTGTTCTAATAGTTAAATTTGAAAGTAATGAACATTACAAAGGAAAATGTGTTTGTTTTCTGTTGTTTGTAGGAAAATGTTTACACAGAGTCACATGTTCATTTGTCAGGTATGTGTTTTTCTCTTAATGCCTGGAACTTGTTTTAAAACAAAAAGCAGTATACACAACATAAACTTGGGGAGCGTTCTGCCATGTCAGAAACACGTGTGTGATCCTTAAAGTGTTGCTCTTTCCTACAGGGCATTTCAGGATGCAGAACAACCTCCCAGGGAGCTTGTTTCACATGTTTACTACTCAACCCATTTTAGAATTCTCTTGGGCCTTTGGCCCTCATTTTGGGAAAAACTTTCTTATGTTATTCTTTTGTTGTCCAGTTAATAGTAGAAAGTATATCCATGGCATACAGTTTTAAGATGAGATAAGCAGCAATTTACAGTGTAGGTAAGACTTGGCCCAGTGCCCAAAGCAAACAAAAATATAAATTTTAAAAATTTGTTATCTGAATAATAATATCTAGGTAGATAGTTTCTCCAAATGTAGAGAAGATCCTTTCTAACTAAAAGAACGTGATGCTAGTTTTCTGTGGCCTCAAATGTTGATCTACTTGCACAGTTTACCATTGACGAGAAGCAATCTGTGAGGAAATGCATTTTTTTTTCTATTTTTTCATGTATTTAGTAAAGGGTTTGCAGGGTCTCACTACACATAACACACTTGTAGTGATCTTTCTGTCTTCAGCCTCCCAATCACTGGAATTAGGTGTGCCCCACCATGCCCAGTCTCAATCGCCTCTCAGCATGCCCTGGGGATGGGGCCAGCATGGCATGTGGTGCCAGGAATCAAACCCTGGTCCCTATGTCTGCCTAAGCAGGTGCTTTAATTTGCTGGGCTATCTGGCTGGTCCAGGAAATGCACTTTTGTGCTTAGTCATCTGCTTCTGGCAATTTGTTAGAGTAGCTTTAATAAATCAGTGGTATATGACTTTGAGTTTCAACCCAAACTTCTGGATTTCCTTCTTCTTTTCTTTCTTGTCTTTTCTTCTCTTCTCTTCTTCCCTTTTCCTTGATTTTGATTTGGCTACTAAAGCCTTAAGTCAAAGATATGGGAAGATTTTAGACACTGTATACTTTTCTGGTTTCTTCCATACTCCCTAAAATGACATTATTCTCAACTCATTATTCTAAACTCTGACATACTGTGGTATAAATGGTCTCTTTGTCCACACTCTACCCAAACACTGGCTTGCAGCCCAAACACCCAGACACATATGTGCTATGCCCAACCTGCACACACTTCCAAAGTTTGCATAGTTCTCCACTGAATTTCTTAACATGCTCTTCATTCTTTGATTTGTTTTTCTCTGAACAGATAGATGGCTATTGATCAGATAATGTCAATTTCTTTCTTCACAGAACAATTTGCCTGAGATATCTGAAGCATTTCTAGGGTTCTACTTACTCTGCTTTTCAAGAAAATGCAAGATCCTATTTCTTTTTTTAAAAAAAGTGTATTTGGTACAGGGTCTCACCACAGAGTTCAGACTCCTAGTGACCCTCCTGTTTCCAGCTTCCCAGCACTAGGATTACAGGTACTTACTCCCCCACACCCCCCCAGGGGCTGAACCAGTACTGCAGGTGGTGCCAGGGATTGAACCCTGTCCCTGCACTTGCCTTAAGCAGGTGCTTAGTCCTCTGAGCTATCTTACTGCCCTCCTGTCTCCTATTTTGTACAAGGCATTGTCTTATTCAATATGAGAATCTTCAATATGCAGAGATTAGTAATTCTTTGATGACATAATAAATATTAAACAAAGAACAGAACAAGTACTGGGTAGCTACATAATAGTCCACAACATTATTCAAAGGGCTTTATAATTGATATGCATATCCAGGCCCACTGAAATCTTTCTTGGCAGAGAAAAGGGATGAGTTACGAAAAAATCCTTTAGAAGCATCTGATACAAGCTCTCCAGTTGTGTAATGACTTATCATGCAAGTCAGCAAGCCCTCCTTTCGAAGTTGTGCTCGTATGGATCTTATCCTCCTCTTCTGCTGGGTTTCTCCAGAAATCATGGGAAGTAGCAAATTCTGTAACAGGTCTCACACAACCTTGCCTTTTCTATATTTCCTGTCAGGAGTCCTTAGGAAAATTACTCATTTAAAAATGTGTTAGGGCCCAGGGATATAGCTCAGTAGAATAAACGCTTGCCTGGCAAGCTCAGGGTCCTGAGTTCAATCCCTGGTACTGCAAAAAATAAATAAATAATAAATAAATAAACAAATGTTAAGACCCAGTCCTAGCCCAGGTCCGGTGAGTGTGTGGAGAGCTTCCTGCTACCCTGCGCCGGCGGGACCAGTCCCAGCCCAGGCACAGCGAGAG
>NW_004524696.1:6360878-6374275 GCF_000260255.1 Octodon degus | reverse complement strand
CTGTCTCATTGCTATATGTTTATCAATAAAACTTTGAAAAGAAAAAAAAATAAATAAAAATAAATAAAAAAATAAACAAATGTTAGTGTAAGTTTGTGGTAGACAGTAAATATATTCATGATTTGGAATACATTCCTCCTACTCCCCTTCCTCCTATCATCCCATCCCCAGACCCTCTCCCTTCTCCAGGAACCCTATCCTATTATCAACAATTTTGATGGGATCCTAGATTTTCCTTATTAGGGCAACCTTTGTACTGGTTTAAATGCAGATCTATGATATCCAAGACCTATTCAGACAGGATCAGGGACAAGGGTGGTAAATGCAGAGGTCTCCATGCTGGTCGGAAGTAGAATGGGCATAAGCTAACATCTGTTAGATCTACCTGTGTTATCTTTAATCCTTCTTACTATCTACTATTTATTTCATTTCATAGCCCTGTTCTAGATGCCCTTTATAAATGTTCCCACTGGGAGAAATTACCTTGCACCTCTTGTTGTCCAGACCACCATCGGTTAAGTACCCGCTTACCAGGTGACTTGGCTGCCTCCTTTTGAGAGGTGCCTGGGGCTACAGCTTTGTCCCCTCCAGCTATGGTGGATTTGGGGCCATCACAGAATTCCAATTTCTTGCCCCCTGGGATGATTTGCCATACAGGGCACCTCCAGTGCAAAGCATCTAGAATCAGCTGAGAAGTCATTTGCGGCTCTGGGCATATCACTGTAATTAAGGAAGTGGGTCACCCCTAGCGCAATTTCAAGGCAGCCAGCAGGAGCCCAAAAGTGTGAGATTTTCAGGCAAGAATTTAAAATAAACATAATGGGAACCAACATTAATTCCTTCCCAAGCACTCTGTAACTTTCAAGGGAAGCCTGGTGTGGGTGGCAGCTGGCTCTGGTCCCCATCGGCAGGTCTTCTGCATCTCTGCTTTGCACCATAGGTGGCTGGCTGGCCCAGGTGCTGCCTAGGAGAAAGCCATGACCACTCTTGGCTCTGCACTGGGTGACTACGACAAAGTAGAGGGCAAAAGTAAGGAGAAAAGAACCCTCTGCCAGAGATGATCTGGCTGAGTAGCTTATAAAAGAGAATGGTGGTGGGGGCTGGAGACCGTGAAGATGCACCATGGGAAATGGCTGCCCTCCACAGCCTAGCTGCCTCTTTTCAGGGACATGGCTCTATGTTGCCTCTCCTACAGCAGCTGGAAGTGTGTGCCAGCCTGTGTTATACAGAGACCCACAGTTGGCTCTTCTACCCCGATTCCTTCATGATTCCTGTGGAGGTGCAGGTGACTGCTCTGTCTCCATCTCTTAGTGAGGCTGCTGCCGACCAAGATGTTCATGAGTGTGCCACACTGCAAGTAAGGGGCACCAGCTCCCACCTACCTAGGCAGGTCCTGGAAAGAGTGGAGGTGTCCTGGCCACCTGTGCTGACCCCGTTGTTCCCCTCCTGCCAAAATCTGGTAGAGTGGTATTGGTTACAGAGGCTCGTTCACGTGCTGTCACTGCATACGGCCTAGATGCAGTGACTGATGAAAACAGAAAGACAAAAAGTTACGTGGGAAGAATGCTTACACTTCGTGAAACCCAATGCAGTGTAAAATGTCGCAGTATGGCTTTCTGGGCCTGAGTTTCTCTTTTTCTTCCTTTATTGCAGTCATATTTTTAAAAGCACTTTATGATAGATTTTTAAAAACTCCCCAATTATGTATTTACCCAGTAGTCCTTAATTATAGACTATCACATAATTACATAATTATGGACTTTTAGAAATGCTTATTATTTACTCCACAGTCCATAAAGAGCTGTTATGGACTATTCTGCAATTGTGTAATTAGGGATGCTACGATGCGCAGGCTACTCATTGAAGAGTTTGAGCCAATAAAGCCCGTCATGTCAAGATTACTCCAGGGATATTTTGTTTCCCCAATCAGGCCTGTGCTGGAGATCAGGGACATCAGAAACCCATTCTTGCCCGCGTATGGCAGGAGCTCACAAAGATGGGGCTCCTCAGGAACGGACACAGTGACATAATCACAGTTCACTTTTGTGGACATTTTGGAATATAAACCATGGCCCAGTCCAAAAGTCAACTATTAAAACATCTAGGGAAATCAGTTTGATTTCTAAAAATTGATGTCCATGAGACTTCAAGATAGTGTTGTCAAGGTTGCAAGCAGAAGCTATCAGCCACTGTGAATATAGGACCAAACATAGGCCTGACACACGAAACCTCAACTCAGAGGCTGTACCCTTTGCAACTCTGCCCCATGTGTTGGTTGAATTTAGTAGGTGCACATCAGGCCCTTGGAAGATATTTTAATAAACACAGGAATTTCTGCCTGGGAAGCGCAGTGATGGGATCCAAGACAGTGAAAGTGAAAGCACTTTCTAAACCATTGTCCCAGTGCACCTATGGCCCACTCAGCAGGGACATACTTACTCAGTCCACTCCTGCAGTGTAGACAAAGGCCAGGTGTGCAGGGCCACTCTGCCCCATGGGTGGATGGGTGGGCAGTCAGGCTTCCTCAAGTGCTGTGGTACTTTTGTCGGGCAAAATCGGGCACCTGCAGTGAGTGCCCTTTGCTCCTGGAGCCTGGCAGAAGTCCACTCTAGGGAATTACTGTGAGACAAGAATTTTAAAAATAAAGTCTCTTCTTCTCCTTTGATTAGAATATGTTCTCAATACACAAGAATACATTCACTGCAGGAATCGGTACAGATGCAAGTGCATCTTAATCCTTTTACTTCTCCCTCCCCTCTCTTCTGTGTCCTGTCATCTCCAGATCCCCTGCCCTTCTCCACAAAGTCCAACTCTGTCCCTTACTGTCTTGTTTTGCTCATATATCACTTAGGCTTGGAGTATCTCGTATAAAATAGTTGATTCAATACATAATTTTCTATGCTGGATTTATTTCAGTTGGCATTATGGTCTCAAATTGCATCCATTTCAATAAAGGACTCAAATTCATGCTTCTTTAAGGCTGGGTAGTACTTCATTGTGTATAAATACCACATTTTCCTAATTCATTCATTGACTGTCATGCAGGCTGTTTCTAAGATTTAGGTATTATGGTGTAAGCAATGCTGTTATAAACATGGATACATGTGTATCCCTGTAAGGTGATGTCTTTAACTCTTGAAGAGATAGCTAGAAGATGGTATAGCTGGGTCAAATAAAATCACAAGCTCTAATTTTCTGAGGACTCTCAGAATGATTTCCATAGTGGTAGCACCAGTTTACATTCCCACAAACAAGGCAGAGAGATTGTTTGTCCCACAGCCTCACCAGCGTTTGTTGTCTCTTTCAGTTCATGGTGACAGCCATTTTTTTGTGGAGCAGGAAGGAATCTCAGTTTGTTTTGATTTGTATTTCTCTATTATCCAAAGAAGCTGGCACTTCCATAGGCCGTTTGTATCTCTTTGGAGATGTACCTGCTCGTTTCAATGGCCCATTTTTTGATTGGGCTTTCTATTCTAAGGTGTCTAATTTATTTGAATTCTGTGCATATTTTTTATATTGGTGCCCTATCAGAGAAGTACATGGCACAGTGTTTCTCCACTTCGTAGGATGTTAGTACTTTGTTGTAAGATAAGATTTAAGTCAGATTAAAAGGTGGCTGTGTTGGCACATACCTGTAATCACAGCAATATGGGAGGCTGAGGCAGCCCAGCCTGCACAACTTAGAGATTTAATGAGACACTGTCTTAATATATTAAAGAGTAAATAAAAAGGAACAGGAATGTGGCTTAGTGGAAAGGCCCTGAGTTCAGTCCCCAGGACCCCACCCACACCAATAAAATTAACCTCTGGACCTCAGAGAATAGTACCTCTATCTGTTGTCTCATTCACTTTTGGGGGATAGAAAGATTAAACACAAAGAAAGAGCCTGTATTTCTCCTTCCATTTTGCGAACATTTCAGACTTACAAGAAGTAATATCTGCCTACATTTCCACTGTGAAGTTTGTAGAAGAGAAACTACTTTCCTCAGAGAAAAGGAGAAATTTCTTCTACCTTCTCATTGGCTTCAGGCCAACCTTCCCAGGTAAGATCCTTTCCCCAGTCCAGTAAAGGGTATTTTGATTCTGAAATGACGTGTGGCAGAAAAAGGAAAAAAAATAAAACTGCATTTTGAGTTGATAAAGGAGTGCAGCCCTCAGGCACATGGACCTCATAACCTGGGGTCCATCAGGACAGCTGATGCCCTCAAAGACACTAGAAACACATGGCAGGATGCCCTCCTTCTGCAGAAACAGGAATGGACACCTGGCAAATGTCAGTGGAGACATTCACTGTGCCCAGAATGTTCCTTGGCTTCCAGGTGAGGCAGAGTTTTTGAGAGATAGGGACACTGGACTGTGGATCAGCCTCTGAGCAGAGCAAGGGCTGAGCCTTTCAAGTGCTAATGTTCATCCCATTATGGGCCCAGGATTTGGAAACCCTTTCAGGCAGCAGCATAGAAAATTTAAAAAACAAAACAAAAATCAGGATTAGGAAGTTCTATTCACCTCAGGACTTCAGAGAAAGCATCTTCCCTTGCCATCGCATTAGGTAAATAAATAGATGTGATTAAAGGAACAATTTATTACGATAAATTCACAACAGCTTGTCAGTTCTGCAAAAGCATCATACCATGCTTATGATTTCAAGTAGATCCAAATGGAAACAATCCATACAAATCCATGCGCAAAATCCTACTCCATCTCCCACAATATCCAGCAGATGATATTTTCGCAGCCCTGTGATCAAGCCACATTGTACACAATAATGTCATGTTCAGTACCTGTCCTTCCCTGTGAGTGGCTGTGTGCTCCGTGAGGGTTTGTTGTTATGTGCACAGAAAATTCCATTCCAGGGAGAATCATGGTAAGCAAAAATGTAGTTGTCTTTTGTCTTGTGGTCCATATGCCTTAGGAAGTTCTGTTGGGGAGGGAGGAGAGTGCAGAGGAGGGGAGGCGAGGGGAGAGAGACAGAGAGAGACAGAGGGATATTATGGTTTACAGAAGTATATCGTCTTAAACATAGAATTTACCTATACAGTTCTGTAAATATCCTCATTCTAAGTGGTTTCTTTACCCTGAGAAATGATTTCGTAGGTTTGCTCACTTTTTACAAAGGAAATGGAAGAATAGGAGAAAAGAAATGCTTTGCTTCACACCTTGGGTAGATCTATTGATGAATAATGTTGATGTCATGATTTTGTCTTTATCCCACAGAGGCTAACATACAATTTCTCAGAACACAAAATTCTTCTCAGCTGATGGGGTGGCACACACCTACAATTCCAGCAGTTGGCAGACTGAGGCAAGAAACTGAATGTTCCAGTGGAGCCCGGGCAGCATAGCAAATGATGAGGCCCTGTTTCAAAACACAAATATAAATGGGCTAGAGATGGAGCTCAGTGCAGTAGCCTACACTTGATCCCCGGAACTGAAAGAAAATTTTTTTCTCTCTAATCACATTTAACTGGTCATTCAAATCGTGTGATTCTAAAGTTATTTTATTTCTCAGGAGCAAAATGCACATATGCAGTTCAGTGTAACCCATATATGTTCTTTCAGCTGAATTCCTGGGACCACAATGTGAAGAGAAGGGGATTCTGCTATTCTTTAAGCACACAGAGCTTTTCCTCTGGTATAGGCAGTCTGTAAAACCCTGGGATCTTAGAGGAATCCAAATGTTTCTTGCACAGAGGGAATAGCCAGGATAGGACATGAAAATAATTAAAGTCTAAGATATGTAAGTGCTTTTCTCCTAGTTTATTACACATTGTATAACATGTAATCCGATTATCCTAATTTTGCTCCATAAAGTTGTACAACTATTATATCCATTTTTAAAAAGTGAAGGAACAGTACAGTTTAAGGAAGAGGCAAAAAAAATACACATGAGGAGTGCATTTCATCAGCACTGGGAGGGAGGAGCAGCACAGATAGTTCATGAGAAAAGTATATTGCGATCATGTGAAGAAGTTGCTGTGGGATTCAGACAGTGAAATGCCTTATGGTAAGTAGGGCAGTGCCGGCTTGTTGGGCAGCCCTGGGTTTGATCCCTAGTACTAGTAATAAAAAGATGGATAAATAAGTAAATGAGGAGTTGCTCCACAAAATTTGTTTGCTTTGAAGACATTAAATCAAAAGGCTTGGAAGCCCCAAAGTCAACAACACATGATGAAGCAGAATAGGTATTTTCCAAATCTCAGCAAACACTATCACCCCTGGCTAACCAGGAGCTGCTTCTGCAGATGCACAGGGCAGCTCTTCAGGGGGTGATGGTGAAGGCACAGCCCTGGGTCAGTGCATGAAAAGATTGCGATTTAAACCCACCTAAAGCCCAAATCAAAGTACACACTCACCTACTTGTGAACCAGACATGATCTTGCATGATGGCTGGGACTAATATTCCTAATAAAACATCCTTTTTAACAAAACTGAAAATCAATAATAGGAGAAGTTTCAAAATTGACACCAGCCTTTTGAGAAACTGGAAATAGATCTTCCTGTCAAAGACTAACACGTTCTTCTCCGTCTAGACTGCACTGGGAGCAAAAATTATCCGATTTTCATTTCCTCAATTTCACTCCACAGTGGTAGGACGTGTGAGTATTGATTCATCTGCTGAAACAAAAAGCAGAAGGGCTCTTCAGCACAGCAGGGTCAGAAGGGTTTGTGGGTGTCTAATTATATCTAGAGAGCATGTATAAATCTTTCCCAGTCGTTATGGGAGCGCGAGTCCAAAGGCATCATTAGAGTCCTTTCGTCCACTGCCGCTCTCCTCCTCCTTTGTTTTATGGGAGGTCATAGATCCTAGAGTTAATATTATCATGCTTCACAGACTTTCAAATTTGTATCGGAAATAAGATTTGCTGCATGAGAGGCCTGGCATGCTTCACTGTTTGCAAAAGCAAATCTATAAATATGTATCACAGCTGTCTTGCTATACACATATTCTGAGCGTAGACAAACAAGGACCGGGGCACTCTCGTCCGGCCCTTGGGTCTCTGGAATGAGCAGCATTCAGAATATCGAGTCATTATGGCCCGTAAAATATTTGCATTCCAGGAATATATCCAATTTTTCAAGTTCTGTGATGACATCGTATGAGTTTCGTGTTCCACTTAAAAATAGATTTTATGAGAAGAGAATATAATTTTATACAAATAGTCAAGATAAGTATTGAGCTAGAAACATGTCTTAAAGTTGGACTACATTTTCAATTTCCTTTCTAACTTCAGGTGAATTATATTACTGTTATATTACTTCCATACTTTCAATAAGAAAATAATTTGTATATTTCATAAATAGAAGAAAGTAAGAAATATCACTGAAATATAGAAATTAGTGATGTTCTTGTCTTAGTACTTCCAAGTTTTGGTCAATGGTTTCAGGAATGTAACAGAGTGCATAATTTTCAAAGGGATAACCTGACAGGACCCTAGTTTTTATGTTCTTTATTGTTAAAAGTAAAGGCAATCCTGGGTTTTTTGTTTTCTTGTATTTTTCTCTCTCACACGTATGCAAATTGCAGAACATTTTTGCAGCCTGTTTTGTTTGCTCATGGACATTTTTCCAAGTCAGCGAATGTGGTTTACATCATTCTTTTTAATAGCTGAGTGGGATAGATGTGCTCTAATTTATTTAACAGATTTCCTTTGATGAACTTTTAGATCGATTCCAATTTCCTCTAATATAAATAATGTTGTAATGAACATCATTGTGCTTATATCTTTTTTGACTTATCTGATTTTTTCCATTAAATATAGCAGAGTCAAACTTGACTGTTAAAGGTAAACTAATTTTAAATTTTGATCATCTTGATATGTTTCTAAATCATACAGAAGCTATACAATTCACTCTCATTCTGAGTGACGTGAGGTGGGTTACCTTTCGGGGGGGGGGAGTTATTTCTTACAGTATGACAGAAGACAAAGTACTAACAGAGTCACTTCTTTTGGAATTCTTTGATTACTGGTAAAGCAGAACATCTTTTCACATTGTGTGGGTCACTTATATTTCTTGCTTTGTGAATTGTCTATCAATGCACTTTGTAATTAAACGATTGGCTTGTATTCATTAATGTCAAAGCTTTCTTGGTTGTATGATTCCTATGCTATTGTTTCCAGCAAGGTCTTTCCTTACTTCCAATTTATTTTATTATGAGATGTAGTGAACAATTCCATTCTTAATTTTTACATCATTGTTGATTGACCAATATTTTTTCCAGGTGATTTGAAATGCAAATTTAATCTAATTATTATTTAATCTAATAAATTTTTATTTTGGCAGAGGGCTCTACTGCAGTAGGTGACTCCACCTTGTCACATTATTTTCACCTTGTCATGAGTTTGGGGACAGATAGTTAGAAAGGAAAGTTATTCCCCTATTTTCCTTGTTTCTTTTCTATAGTGGTAAAGCATAGTGGATTTGTAGGCTTATCCTTAAATTCTTGACTGGACACTTACTGGCTGTGTGAGCAGGACAAGTTAACGCTTTCAGTTTCTTGATTTCTAGAATGGACGTGATAGCCCTTCCAGGGCGAGAGCTCTGGGAAGACAGGCTGACATAACAGTAAAATGTACGTTACATCCCACCGCTTGGTGGCTGCTTCTGTTGCATAACAGTAATTTTTTTTCTTATTTATTCAAACATGTCTATCCTTCCAGAGAAATTTAGAAATAGTTTCATGCAATTCCTAAATTAACCCATTCTAAGTAGGTCACAGTTTTCTTGGTATTAAATACATTAATTCACATAGAAATAATTAACAGCCAATATGCTGTTGATATTGAAGCCTCTCAGCCAAAAATAAATCTATTTTAGTTATGCAAGATTTGTTTTGCACACTTTGAAACTGTGCTACAGTTTTTCCACAGAAAATTACTTCTGCTAGCTTTTGTTGTTTCCCTCATGTAATAATGTATGTACACTATGTGTTATACAAATATGGTTGCATAATGTATATTATGTGGTATTATAAATGTACTGTCTTTATTATTCTTTCCTCTATTTTGTATATAAACTCTATGTTTTGACACCATACTGACCTCACATGTATGCCCCCCAAGATTTTCTGTTAGTTGCAATATTTTTTTTGGTAATATATATACACAAATAAACATTTCAATTTTTTCTGCTAATTCTCTCTTAATGACACTATTTTTTCTTGTGTCATATTTACAGTCTTACAATTCTTCAGAATTGCAATGCCAGCATTTCCACTAGAAAGGCCAAAATAGCCAAAGAGGGAAAACAACTCATTTCATTTCTAAAGTGAACAGAATTGATTTTTGCCTCCTTTAAGTATCCATTGCATGGCAGCATTTGCTACGGCTTGGATAAGTGACCCCCAAGATTCCATATTTGAAGGGCATGGGCTCCTAAGGGTCACCCTGGAATGTGGTGAAATCCTTATCAGGAGGTGGGGGCCTCATGGGAGGGCTTTGGAGATGAGCTCTTGGGAATCTGGGGGTGCATGGCCTCATCCTCTTCCCCTGCTTTTGCTCTCTGGCTTCTGCAGCATGTGGTTCTGCCTACTTTGTGCTCCTTCTGTATGTTCTGTCTTTTCACAGAGCCAGTGCCTTGGAGCCAGCTGGTGCATGGGTTAAACCTGCAAGGTGGAAGTCAAAAGACACTATTTTCCTGATGAGTTGATTATCTCAGGCATTTTGTCACAGCGACAGATAACTAACACAACATTATTAACAGTTCTAGCATCCTCTGAAGGATAATATCTGTTTAGAAGACAATTAGGTGATGACTATTTCTCCCCACAAAGAAGGATTTCCCAAACATACAACCATCTTCTACTTTCAGAATGGAATACATTTTAGACTTTGACATTTTAACTTCCTTTCATTCAGTTTAGTCTTTTAGGTACAGGACTGCTTGCAAATATGTACTGTATATTTCAGTTATTTAAATTGATAAATTATTTTTAGTAATAAAGAAATGAAAATTTTGCTTAAAAATAAAATGAAAATCATGTTCCCATTGTGCAGTGTAATATTTACAAATGAAAATTCTGTATCCAGAAAAGTGGCACCAACATTTTCTTTTATTCCCCCACCCAAGATTCAACTTTTCTTTCTGATTAAGTCATGATAATAATCCCCTCAAACTTTATAGTGCTGTTTCAGGAAGCAATTTTTCCATGTGTATAGTCAAGTGATAGTAAATGGAGCCCTCTATTACTGCAAGTGTTTTTATCAAACTGCAGGGCTTGGAAGGCTGAGGTCTAGTGCTTTTCTTCTTATTTGGAAATTTGTGTATATTTTTTCCCATAATTTTATTGAGAAACAAATAGCAATAAGACAGTTTCAAATCAAATTGGTAGGACAGTTCCAATAATTAACATATTGCATACTCTCTTCCTAGTGGTTATTTGCTGTACAAGATGTAGACATGATATCCTGTTTACAAACACTATTAAAACAAGTCCCTCTATTATTAAGAGAATATAACTATATATCTAGCCTAACCATTTTGAATACACAGATACAAAATGGACATTCGTTTATGTATCCCCTTTTTTGTTTAGTTCTGTCATTTGAATATTATAGGTGTGTTAACTCAGAAAAATATTCTAAAAGAGTCCAGTAATCCATGATAGTATTGGGTCTTCTGCTTCACTGACAATGTCAGAAATTGTTGACAAGAGTCCCCTACAGCTGAACGTAACACCATGGCTTTACTTCTTATACTTCGTTTTTATACTTTTCTGCTGGATGGTTAAGACCAAGGTAAAGCAGGACCTATGCAACAAGAGTTGTAGCTTTTGGATCTGATAAGGTCAGTGAAATCCCCTCAGGATTTATCCTGAGACCCTGTACCTCAGATTGTAGATCCTTTGTCAGTGTCAGCCATGTGGATGAGTCACGGCCATTGCTTGGCCAGTGTGCTCTCTATGAAGAAATGTGTATATAAAGAAAAAAATGAGCTGGCAGCTATCGCATAAATGAATTATATGATTTCCTTATTTTTCTATCCATATGTCTTATGACCGTAGTTGTATCTGGCCATTGTAAGAACTGTCCCTATTAAGGGAGTGCCCATGAACCCATGGTGGCCACTTGGCGAGAAAGCAGTGGAGAACTGGGGTAGAGATTTATATCTGTTTTAGGAAGTAGGTCAACATTTTTCACCACAGATGTGTATCACAAATCTTATTGTCCTACAGCACCTGGACTAGTAACTAATACATAGCTGTTATTCAATATTGTTAGATTTAGGAATTAATGATATTAATGACAGTGATTTTGGGATTAAGAAATGCCACAAAGAAAAAGTAGAAAGAGAAGAAGAAAAAAGTAGCTATACTTTTACTTAAATTTCTTTGCATCTTTTGTTTTGCTAAATCCTAAAATACTGGCATAGACTTTCACCTAGAAAGCTTTTCCCTAATACATTGCTGCTTGATGATACCGTGACACCTGAAGTCACACTGTCTGTATTTGAACCTGGCTTTGAGACTTGCTAGCCTATGAACCTGACCAGATTTTTAAATTTCCATGTGCCTCATGTTTTTTCAATATGTTAGAATGGTAACAGTATGCATTTCAAAGAGTGGTAGAAAAGTATGTACCATAGGAAACACTATAAACTATTATCTAGAATAAAAATAATTTACTAGACATAGGCTATTCAAAGATATATCTGTTGAGAATGCTTATTGCAGTGGAAATCAAAATTTAGAAATAACATGTATATCAAACAAAATGTAATTTTTAAAGTAAGTTCTAGAACAGCTCCAATACAGAGTATTCTGCAGGTGTGTGGACACTAACACGAAGCAGGTGACAGATGAGGAATGCTCACTAGGCCTGAGCACAAGCCTTCACCTTCCCTCTGACAAGAAGACCCCAAGTATTTTGATGATTAAAGTAATGAAATGTGCTCAGGCTGTGGCTTAGTTGCCAACCACAAACAAAGTCCTGGGTTCTATCTTTGGTGTGGTTAGGAAAAGAAGACGGGATTTGCTCTGGAGCTGAAGTACAGGAAGGGGTGCACCAGTGAGGTGGCTGGGAGGTGTTGTTTGATGGACGAGCAGCGGCAGGTAGGTTAGTCAGCTGTCACAGCCAGCTTGTCACAGCACGTATGGAAATCGTCAGATTTCAGGGTAGGTATGTATGACAGGTGGACATGAAAAGAGAAATAAGAATAAACAAAGCTAACAGTGAGGAAAACAAGTCTTCTGAATGACACAAACATGGACTCACACAGAGGGAATATACAAACACCTGGGCATGTGTGCATGTATACACATAAACAGGTGTCTGGATAAAAAACAAATATGTAAATACACATGTATGGATGCACACATATGTGTGTGAGCACAACACACACACACACACACACAGCAGTTACCAATGTTCACCACCTCCTTCGTTCCTCTGTAATTAACTGAAGAGTTCAACCAAGACTCACCAGACTTTCAGGAAGCCCTGTAGCCTGAAAGAGAAGGATGGGGGAGAGATATGGGGAAGCCTCAGAATTTGTTTCTGCTCAGCCCAACTCTTGTTCTACACAGCAGGAGGACGTTTCCCTCCAACACAGAATGCTGGGTGCTCTCACCTCCTTGTGGGCCTGCATTTCGGAAAGATGTTCCACAGCTGAAGCTCCTTGGCTCAGCAGTACTGAAAAACAATGCAGAGCAAAGCAACAGCACAAAGACTCTGAACACTAGAAGCCCAAGGTAGTCAGGACCTATGTGCCAAACTTGAACAGAGTGTGTCCTACTAGACTGAAAAACTGAAACAGGACTCGAAGTCAGCCATGGCAGTAGAAAATGTTCAGGGTACAATCGAAAAGCACTAAGGTAGCTGTCAGGAAAGCTGCAGCTTGCACAAAAGCTCTGTCAGCTGAAAACGAGCCTGAGATGCACCAGGTTGGGATTACAGGAGGAGTTTGATGCAAGGATGACAAGCCAGATTGTACAAGGGCCACCAATTTAAGCAACAAAATGAGCACCAGTAGACTGAGGTAAATCACATATGGATTTTTTATTACTCAGAAACCACTAGGAAAGGTATACAAAAGGCTGAATTCAAAACACTATGAATAAAGAAGAAGCCTAAGGTTCAGGTAACCCACAGAAAGTGAAACATATAATAAAATGAAAAAAGAAAAAAAGAATAGCAAATGATCCGATAACATGCACCAATACAGCAGACTAGTACTGAAGCATAAATCATTGTCTTAAGTATAAATAGTTGAAACATGCCAGTCGAAAGCCAGAAGTTGGCAGAGTGTGCAAAAGTATACAACCTGCAAGTGTGCTATTTACAACTTTGGGCATCCATTCCAAGACCACCATGGATACCTATATTTTCCATTCATATGATAAAGTTTAATTTATAATTAGATATTGTAAAAGAGTAAAATAATATTAATAATAAAATAGA
>NW_004524696.1:6332345-6359028 GCF_000260255.1 Octodon degus | reverse complement strand
AAAAAACGAATAAATAAATAAAAAGAGAGAAAAAAATAAGCGTTAACTTCTTTCAAAAGACTACCAGAAATCAGTACAACTATGTCAGGTATACAGTGTATATACATATATAATCTTTCTTTCTTTCTTTCTTTCTTTCTTTCTTTCTTTCTTTCTTTCTTTCTTTCTTCCTTTCTTCCTTTCTTCCTTTCTTCCTTTCTTCCTTTCTTCCTTTCTTCCTTTCTTCCTTTCTTTCTTCATCCCAGGTATTCTTTCCTTTAGGGCAGTTCCTTTCCCTTTCACAGTATCTAGTGTACCTTTCAGATTTTATTTGCTCTTTCAGGTTTTTACACTAGGGACGCAATATGATGTTTACACATGTTCTACATCATCAGTCAGTTAAGAAATGGAAATTAAAGCAACACTGAGATTCCATCTCATCCCAGAAAGAAGTCTACCAATAACCAATGATGGAAGGGTTGTGGGGAAAAAGGAACCTTTCTCCACTATTAGTGGGAGTGTAGACTGAAATAACCACTATGGAAATCAGTGTGTAGATTCCTCAAAACACTAGAATTAGAGGTCTCATTCAACCCAGCTATTCCTTTTCTGGGCATTTTTCCAGAAGAATCGAAAATATCACATCACAACAATGTATGTGCACCCACATTTATAGCAGCACAATGTCATGGTTAAATCTTGGAAAAAATCTAAATGTCCATTCACTGAAGAAAGGATAAAGAAGATGTAGTGTTTTCAATACTATATTACTTAGCTATAATATTTTAAAAAGCAAGACTGGCTGCATTAACTTTTAAAATTGATCTTTTAAAAATGCTATATATTTGCAAACTATAAAAATTACATTTGCTAAAAATAAATAAATAAATTACACTTGCTTGGGGGAATATATATATATATATATATATACTTTCTGGGCCTCTCCATATCCCCTTCCCCTGATTCTGTTCTTCATCTTCAAAAGTCTATCTCCCCTTCTCCTACCACCTCTAGTTCGATTTTTCTTTATTTATGATTTGTTTTTCTTTAAAAACAAGACATTTAATATTTGACCTTTTGTATCTAATTTATGGAAGTTAACATTGTAGCCTCAAGATCCATTTATTGTCCCACAAATGCCCTGAATTCATCATTCTTTATGACTGGATAATAGCTCATTGTGTATATATACCACATTTTCTTGATAATGATCTAGGATAATGAAAACTCAGGAAGGCATCACATGATCATAGCAGTGTTCATATACATATAACAGGCAACAGAGCCTAGTGATACACAAAAAGGAGAACCCACAGAGTGGGAAAAGGAAAACTAGACACACTTAATTTAAGCTGAGGAAGTCAGAAACTCTCACCCTCAGGAATTGGTAGAATCAGACAAAATCGCAATGAGGAAGTAGAAGATACAAAAACACAATCCACAAACAGGATTCAGTTCATGTGTACAGAACCACTCTAGGTACCTGATCCACATGCAAGATCTATTATAGTCCATGTGTGTAGAACCACTATATTATAGCCCAAAAGCATTAAAGAAATAAAATTAATAGTTCAGAGCTCCCAGAGCAACCAGGCCCAGGTGGTTTCCCTGGCCAATGCTTTCAAATATTTGAAGAAATAGCATCATGTTTATACATTTCTTTCCAAAAATTCACAAGGAAGAAACTCACAGTCAATTCTATGTGGCTGGAATTACTCTAACATCAAGTCCAGATAAACATAATAGAAAAATCATAGAAACCAATATCTCTTAAAAATTTAGTGCACACTTCTCATTTAAATGATAGCAAGTTAATTAAACAAATACATTAAAAAAGAAAAGGAAAACAAATTACATAAGATGACAAAGTGCCACTTTTTCCAACATTCATGATTTGGGAAATACTAAATAAACCACCAATTATTTTATGATCCATAATCATTCTTGAAAGCATTTTAATGAAGACATATCACAAAATAGGCAAAGGAAAAAACTCATAAATATATTAGTTGATGCAGAGAATCATTTGATAAAATAAAACATATATCCATGCTAAAACAAACAAACAAACCACCCAGAAAATCGGGACAGAAGAGAACAATCTTGTCTTAGTTGGTTTTCTTTCATTGCTGAGACAAAACTCAAGGACGGAAAGATTTATTTAGCTCATAGCTTGTGGAGGTTTCAGTCCATAATCAGCTGGCTCCAAGGCAAGATGGTATATGGCACAAGGGCAGCAGTTCATGGAGGGAGAAGACAGCAAAAGCAGTAAAAGCAAAAAAGGGGAGAGCGCAAGCTTCTTTTCCTCCCTGTTACTGCATACAGGCTACCCACCTGGGGTGTGCTCTCTACTTACTAGGATATAGAATAGCTTACTCACCCAGGGTGGGCTTTCTGCATGCTAGGATATAGAACAGCTGAGCCACTTAGTTAAGCCTCTAAATTTCTCAGATTGGCACAATGAATCAACCATTATAACATCAGAGAGCATAAACAGCACCCAAGTCACGTCCTCTGTACCCTAGGATGTGGGCCTGCTAATGTGTACCATTAACAGTACATCACATCTAAACTCAAGTTGATGCAATGTATCAACCACTGCAGACCTCAACTTGATAAACTAGAAAAAATATCTATTGGTAATTTAATACTTAATGATGGAAGATGGGGCAATTTCTCCCAATGTCAGACCAAATTAATATAATAACATTTCTTCCCCAAATAGTACATTATTGCCCATCTTTATATATACACAGCTTTATACCAACATAATAAGAAGCTACTTTTAAAAATGTTTTTTGTCACATAACTTATAGATAGAAACATTTTGTAATGAAAAAATAAATGTAATTATTATTTTACAAAACTAATTGTTTCAACAAAATGAAAAATTTCATGTTAAATGTGTACCATTGACAGTAAATCAAATTAAATGAACTTTCTTACAACTTTTTAGTTCAATACAATTTCTTAATAAATGTTAATAAACTTCACTTTTCTAAAAACATATAGTCTTTTTCCACTACTGTTATGGAGTACTGGATTACATTGGATTATTTGCTAAATTCATGCACCTACAATATTTAAATGGCAAGGAATACCCATCTCTGACAAAACTAAACAAAAAAAAGAGGATATAAATGAAGGACCATTCTGTATCTGTATATACAAAATAGGATAGATATACAGCTGCTTTCTCTTAATTCAATGAGAAGAAAGATTTGTACTAATAGTGTTTGGATAAGATATCATGTCTGCTTGTACTGTGAATAACCACTATAAAGACAACAATATGCAATGTATTAGTTATTGGAACTGTCCTATTAATCGCTTTTGAAACTGTCTCATTGCTATTTGTTTCACAATGAAGTTAATTTTTTAAAAAAGATATATCATGTATAAATACAAATCCCCTATAATGAATGTGCTCATTATGTATACCTAAATTGTACCAATAAAATTACATTTAAAAATAAAAAATAAAAAACATACAGGGATTTTAAATCAAACTTCAATAGTACATTAATATGAGAAACAAAAATATTAAAAATATACTCTGAAGTGAGAGTGAAAAGAAATGAAAGCCGGTAGTACAAAGTTCACACACAGACTTATATTCAATCCCATAAGATAAATTAAATAGAAACAGTCTAAATGAATCAATGAAATTTACAAAATTTTTTATATTGGGTTTGAGAAATTCAACTCTGCTATTAATAATAAACCTCTAAAAAGATTAGCTTCTTTTCATAATAAAAATAAAAAAGTTGAAAAAGATATCCCATGCAAATACATATCAGGATCAAACTAGAGAAATCAAATTTTTGAAAGTAGACCAGAGCAGTAACCCGAAAAGGGGAAAGAGAGCCCTCAGCGGAAGGGGACAGCCCCAATGTACTCAGAAAGCATAGCCAGCCAAAGCACGTACGTGTCTCACAAGGGAGAGGGAAACACATGAAATAAAGACTTGTTCAAACAAGGAGAAATGGGCAAGATCCAAATCTAGCTGAGGTACCCCACAATGCCTCATACAGTCATGGGAGTGGGCTTTTCAGAGGTGGCTGACGAGTTTGGGATTGACTCATGGTCCGTAGCAGGGAGTAAGGGACTGAGTGCTACACACGCCCCAGGGCAGGTAGCCTGCACACGACATAAGGGACATAAAGAGGCTTGTCTCTCTAGTGTCGGTTTTCTGTCTTCTGCCCTGCCGTGAACTGTTTCCCCTCTGCTACGTATATTTTTGCCACAGAACCAGCCAATGATGGACTGAAACCTCTATAAACTGGGAGCTAAATAAGCCTTTTCCCCATTTTTTTAAAAAAAGTAAAGTGACATCAAAATCAATATAGTACATTGTATAGGGAACATAGAGAAGCTAATGATTATTCCAGACATTTTGAGAGAAAAATTAATATTAAAGTTATATTTCTAAAAAAATGTAAATGTCTTCAAAACATTTGTAAAAAAGAAAGAAAGAAGGGTTGAAGAAAGGGGAAGGAAAGGGGAATAGGAGAATCAAGAAATATGTACAGGTACAAATTCCATGTGATGAATGTTTAATGTATGGCTAAAATACACTAATAAAATTAATTAAAATTAAAAAAACAAATACAGCTGACGACATTGAAGTCTCTCAGAGATCAATAAAAGAAGTTGACAGAAAAAATTAGTATAGATAATATAAAATCAACCCATGAATTTATGCACTAAATTTTCATGGAGTATTCTAATCAACAAAAGCGAAGTTCACATCCTTTTTAAATGCACACTAAGTTAGCACCAAAGCAGGTCCAGGTAACCAACAGATCTTGGAAATGAAAGACAACCGGGGTGGTACAGCACGCTTTCTCTGGGTATAATGCAATGAAAACACCAATAATAGAAGGATATCTAAAAATTATTTAGTATTAAAAAAATAAAATAATGTGTTTCTAAATAACACATGGATCAAAGAAGAGAAATATTAGAAAATATTAGAAACTAAATGAAAATTTAAAAAATCAAATACGATGGTTGCAGTTAATGCAGAGCTCAGAGAGAAATTTGTAGCATTAGCTGTTGCTATTACGTGAAATAAATAATTTAAGTTTCTGGCCTTAAGGAATTAAATAAAATAGAATTAAATAAGACCAAAATAATGAAAATATAATAATGAATATGGAAAGATATAGAAATAATAATGACAATTAGGAAAACAATGCAAAGAAAGACAAAAGTCAGTGTAACTGAAAAAAAAAATCATTAGAAAAAAAATCAATGGAGCCAAAGCTTGATTTTTAAAAAAGATGAATAAAATCAATGAAAATCTGCACAATGGTATAAATAAAATGATATAAATAGCTGCATACAGCCTATGTCTGCAATCCCAGCACTGGGGGTCTGATTCAGGAGCATCACTGGGAGTTCAAGGCCAACCTAAACACATAGTGGAACCCTATCTCAACAAAACAAAAGCAAATCCCCCTCAAAAGACAAAGGACAAATGTTAAGTTGTCCACACTCTGAGTCACTGCTGGAGTACCTCATAATGGAGTTCTCCTGGTGATTATCCCAGGGTAACTGAAGTTTGCATCCTGTGGTGGAGCACACTGTTTACTTAGGTCATGGTAGCTGAGCATATGGCCTACTGGAACAATGCAAAGCATGGTGGCCACCGCAGCTGAGGATCTGGAGAGTTGCAACTGCTGCCCATAGCTGATCAGGATTCCAGATGTTCCAGCCAAGATGGAAAACAATGCAGCTGTCCCTGCCACATGACAATCACCATCCCTTCTAGATATTAATTCTGAAAACATACTCACAAAAATCTACCCAGAACATTTTAGAACTGTTTTTTAATTGTCCAAAATGGGAAATATCCTAAATTTCCTTAAATGGATGAACATATAACAAAGCAACACTATGGAGCCCCTCTCCTCCGAAAGACTTCCTGGGGCATTCTTCAGCATCAATTCACCTCAAAAGAATTTCACTGAAGAAAAAGCAAATGATGGTTACCAAGGGTTCTGTGGGGGTTCAGAAAAGTTGATCAGACACAAACTTTCATTTAGATGGAAAGAATAAGTTCAAGAGATCTCTTCCACCACATAGCGCCTGTAATTAAGTGTAGTGTATCATATTCTTGAAAAAATCACTGAAATAGATTTTCATCATGCTCATCACAAAAATAAAAAAATCTGGTGGAATGTATATGTTAATTAGCTCAATTTAGCTATTCTACAAGTATACTTATTTAAAAACATGTAGTACATAACTGTATACAGTTTTTTAAAAAGAATTTTTTTTTTTTTTGTATTTTAGGGAAGGGTCTACAGGGTGCTCAGGGTCTCACTACTATATTGGACTCGTAGTGATTCTCCTGTTTACAGTCTCCCAAGTGCTGGGAGTACAGGTGTGGGCCACCACAGCCAGTCTCAATTGCCATCTCAGTGTACCCTGGGGGCATGGCTGGCAGTCCCTACAAACATCACCATCAAAAATTAGGCTGCAACTCAGCTGCTGTACTTAGAGGAAGACAATGACGTTTAAGGAAGAAGTTGTGAATGAGCACTAAACCCTGCACTAAGGAAATGCCCTGGCAGCTCCAGGAATCAAGGTGGATGGTTCAGCAACACACAGGGAGACCAGAGATAAGTAATAAAGCAACGAGCAGCGGGAGTCTGGAGCCACTGCCCTCATGGGGGAGGTCTGCTGCAGGGACAGTCAGGGGCCTGCTTCTTTCCTACCCAAGACTATTTCGCAGTTATGTAGACCTTAATTAATAAACACAAAATTTCTTTCATGTAGCTTGTGCCATATGATAAAATATACTACAATCATTTAATAATCCAGACCATGAACAATGGCTATTTGGGAAATTAGCTATGATACACACTTATTTACTTTTCTATATTATATTATTTAACTTTAAAATGTTTCAAGTTTAAAATATTTAAAGTTTAACTTTAGAAATGAGGTAATTTCATAAGGTAATGCATTTCTTTCTTTTTTTAAAGCTCTTTTTTATTTATAAAAGAGTACAAATTAGATTTAAAATAAACATTTACAAGTGATACAGAATTTCACTTAAAAATGTAATATGAATTTCACAGTATTTGTTGTAATACATAGTGTTGTCTTCCAGCCAGTTATTCCTATTACCAGATATATGCACAAAAAATTGGAAGACGAAAGAAAAATTACAAGGAAAAATGGTGCCTTTTAAAGTTTATGGGATAGAGACTGGGCATGGTGGTGTGCACCTATAATCCCAGCACTTGGGAGGCTGAAAACAGGAGGATCACTATGAGTCTGAGCTGTGTAGTAAGACCCTGTAGACCCTGTAATAATACATAGAAAAAGAAAATTAAAATTAGAACAATAAAAAATTTAAAAAGTAAAGTTTATGGGATAGTAGAAGTAATTCGATATCTAGAAATGGCCCAATGTATCGCTACCACTGTATCCCTCTTATCAGAAAGAACAACATGGGAATCACTGATCTCTTCCAAGAAGTGTTCAATAAATGATCTTTCCAAATAGAGCAAGGTCCAGATAAATTGGGTTCAACATAATCAGTGTGCTTGTTTGTGTTTGAGTTTATACCTAGGGTGTCTTTTGTGACTCAGCTAGATTCATGTTAGCATATATAAGTATAAATCATGGAACTACATAATAAATCAGCACATTTAAAACTTCTGTGGAGTACAGTATTTCTCATCTGAAGATAAATTCCATTTAGAAATGCGTTCTTCATAAATATCTTATTTTCAGCCTCGAATTGTCACTGATTGACTCAAGTTTTTGTAACACCACACTCTAAAATAGTGAAATTGTATAATTTTTGAAAATATTCTGGATATTAAAGAGTCAGAATCTAAGATGTTCATAAACTTAGGTAAATAGGATTTCCATTCAGAAAATTGCCAGTTTCTAATTCATGGGTGCCATGCTCTGGGCCAGCGTCACAGTGCAGGAGTTCAGAAGGCGTACCTTCTGTAACCACAGTTACCAAGAGCGTTGATTTTGTACTTCATGTCCGCAGACAGCAAAAAGTACACTGGAATTCCCTTAAGTTTTCTGCTTCATTCTGGAAAAGAATTCTAGTATACCAGGCATGCCTTGACAGTTTTAGAGAAAATATATTTCCACAATACCATTCTCAGGCTCTCTGGATAGCACCAGTACCTGAGGACAGAGGGGGTCACTATGCAGTGTCTGTCACCCTAGCTGGCACAGAACCGGGACACCTGAGTGGAGATTCAATGATGAGATGCTTCTTTGCTGACAGTCATCTCCCCTGAAATGAGGACTTTGAACTTGGGAAGGAAGACAGACAGAGAAATGCAAAATAAAGCAGGACCTTGCTGACTGTAGAGAGCAGACTGATCCCTGGGAAAACAACCAGCATTCACAACCACTCCTCCTTCCAGGAAGAAAGCTGACAATGGATTGCAGAAGGAACACACGCAAAAACAACTCATTGATTTGTTTACTTTTTTTCCCCATATTTACCAAATTTATCAAGGTGATCTTTTGAGGGGAAGAATGGATAGGGCTTTAATTTCTTTAGCACATCTAGAAATTTACCTGCATTGTTCACTGAAAGGTTATCAAATTACAAAGTTATAAAAAGTCTTTAAAGCCTGGTTGTTCTGTTTTTATTAGTTTTTCTCTCTCTATCAGTGCATATCTGCAGTACATACTAATTATATTTATCATGTGGGAGGTGCTCTATTTTTAAGTGTTAATAAAGGAACATCCAATTGTGTGAAAGGAAGCACTGTGCTTGCTTAAGAGGAGATCAAGGTTCTGGCCTTGAGGAGGATCGGTGCAACTCCCTACCCTCCTCTGTCCAAGGAGCCAGGGAGCAAGTAGACCTCTTATCCTCTTATTGCAGACAAAGTGGGCTGATGTGGATGCAGAGATGGACAGCGCAAGGGTAGGCAGACAGGAAAAAGCATAAATGAATGTAATAGATGAGTCCTTTGTCCTCCACCCCTGCTGGAAAAGAGACATGGACTATCTGTAGCTACTCTCACCTGTGAAAAAATTATTCTCCTTATACCCAGTCAACTTAGACCTATAGAACCAAAGCTTCCCACTGAGGACAGATGAGTGCCTAATGGCAGGTCATGGTTGATCCAGATGAAACCTGCTCTGGGGACAACAGGAGACAAGCACTCACAGGAGCACTACAGGCATTGCCATGTAGTGCTGCCCTTGGAGACCTGCTGCCCTTGGAGACTACTTATTATTTATGTTTGTGTAAATGAAACAAAGCTTAATGCTAGTTAAAAAAAAAAAAAGAAAACAGGCCTAGGGCTTCCCAACTAGTCATTCAGGGCAAGCAGATTCATGCCCACATCTATGTTTATAGAGTATGTCCTATGACTTGTCATGTAGGAATAGAGAGGTCGGGGATCTTGTCCCCTTCATGGGGAGGCATCAGGAGTCAGGGCAATTGCACTGACCTAAGTCCTGAACAGCAATGCAGGCTTGCTGTCTTGGTGCTGATTTGGCCCTGAAAATTTCAGGATTTCTTCTCTTGGGGCTGTAGGCTGAGCCATGGCACAGAATATGCATCTCCCAGGCGCATTCTGCTCACTTGCAGAGAACCTACAGATCCAGAGGCTCTCACGAACATTCCTGTTAGCCCTCTTTCCTAAGATCAGGCGGGTTTTGCCAGACAGCATCTCTTCCTTGCTGATGAGTCAGTTAAAGAGCCGAGAAACTTCACTACCACTGTTCACATGAGGCTAACGCACCCTTGTCAGGTTGGATACTGTGCATGGTAACCCACACAGCTTACTGCAGAGCCACAGGATCATCTTCGGGGATGCACAGGGCCCTGATGCAGCTGGGTTTTTGTTCTGTGAACTTGTAATATTTCTCCACATCTCATGAGCCACTAGAGATTGGGGGTGGCTGAGGACTTCTGGGTGAAAATAAGCCCAGACTCTAGCCTACTTCCCCACAGTCCTTGCTATCTTAGCTACTTGTGCGATCAAGTTCTTGGTAGCATTTAGCTTGAAAAAAGGGTTTGCTGACTGCTATGGGCTGAATGAGTTTCCTCAAAATTCATATATTGACACTTAACTCCAATGTGACAAGAGTCAAAGGTAGGGACCAGAGGAGTTGATTAGATTGCTGCAGCTGGAACGAGTCACCTTACAAAGAGCCTTAGGGCAGTGCTAGGATTGCATCAGTCCTTCTGCTGTGAGGATGAAGTGAGTGGCATCAGCTAAGGGTCAGAGAGCAGCCCTCACCACACGGCAAGCCTGCTGGCATCGGGTCTTGGTTTCCTCAGCCTCCACAACTCTAGAGTCGAATGTGTATTATACTTAAATCATCAGACTGAAATATTTTGTCATAGCAGCCTGAGTAGATTAAGATGGCCTACTGTCTTCCATATTAGCATATGATAAATCTGAGAATAAAAGTGTGGGTGAGCAGAAAAAGAAGCTAAGGTGCCAGGAGGTGGAGGGCTTCTCCTTAACAGCAGATACTGGCACTCCAGGTACCTATTCCTACCTTGCTTGATTCTAGGACTTTTCTTCCTGGATCTGGCTTTCTTCCTCCCCCACACCTATTCTTCTATTCCTCCAAAATCTGCACCCAGTTACAGGTATCTTCATCATAGTCTAACTGGGCTAATAACAGTGATCCACCCCATTTCATTCAATACAGCATCCCCTCTGCAGCTGGTTACATACCTACAACTGGAGGGAAGGTCTGCAGTTCCATGGGATTTAGGCTTGTAGACAGTGTGAGAACAGGTCACATGCACAACTCAATCAAGAGGTCCAGAGTGATGACAAAATATAATAAAATAGCCTCAAGATATGTGGTGTGGGGAACAGGTAAATACAAGATGAAAATAGAGATGGAACCCTGTACAACTGGGTGGGTACATACATTCTCCCTTCTCTGAAAGCCCCCAGAGCATATTTTCTGGAAAATGCAGTGATGCCAGATCTGGTAAGGTAAGCTCTGTGTGGATGGAACCCCCTACCCCCCAAGCTGGATTAGAAAACTGCAGCACAAATCTTAAGGTTCCTTCATACTGACAACACTTCTCTTTTAAAGGAACCTCTTGACCTGCCTCTCAAGACAGGAGATCTTGCAAGCCCCAAGCTGTCTTCACAATCTGGGCATCAACAGACTCACCAGCTCAAAAGGCATCAAAATCCATAGTAACCCCAAAACCACTGAAGGCCGTCAGGTGTACTAGGTTGAACTGCTGAGGAAGAGAGTAGGATTCCTGGAAGGGGAAAGAGTACAGATCCTAGTGCTCCTTGTCAGTGTCAGTCAGTGCAAACCTGCACAACAAGGCATCTCACCTGGGAGAGTAACATGGATGGGTTTCTGCACAGTTTCTGCACCTTCACAAGAGCCCTCAGCGGAGGCATGAGCTGGAGACCACATTAGTACATAGCACAAGCTTCCTTCCAGAGGGTTGGTATAGCAGCTGACACAGGTTTGTCTAGCAGGGTGATAAGAGAGGCTGAGGTCACTGACTCTATTTCAGTGCTCAAAGAGACTGAATAGTCCATGGGTTTCAGGCTGAAGATGGACATTCCTCTCACTATGGGGAAAAAACTGACTCAACCTCAGTGCAATTGGCAGAGGCTTCTTGTATGAGGACAAGCGTGCCTCCTCTTTGTGGAATGCCAAGGCATCAAAACCATCCGAAGATATATATGGCATATGTTTCCCCAACATGGCCCCTGACTTGGTGACATGCCAGGCCAAGGGCTTGCTTTATCCTGAAAAGGCTGTGACATGACTGCAGAGTTCCTGGAGAACTGCACAGAACAGCTCCCAGAACCAGGCAGCCTTGCAGGGTGTGCTGATGGCTACCAAGCACTCAGAGAAGGGGCAGATGCAGGACCATGCTGAGCACAGCTGTGAAGCTGTTCTTTGAGATGTAAATCCTGGTAGACTAAGAGAATGGTAGGCAGTGCACCTGGTACTAGATTGTTGTCTGGAGCTGGGAATGCAGTGGGATTGTTCTGTTTCCATCTGTCCCAGAAACTGGGTCCCAACATTAGGCTCTGTGGGATTTGACAACTGGCAGAAGGTGAATTATCTTCATAATTATACCAGGAGAAAATGTCAGAATCTTCTTTGGTCCTTGTTCTGGAAGGCTGCCCAGCTGGATGCTCCCTGAAATGCATGCCTGGGTTCTGTAGTATGAACGTGACTTCAGGGGTCTGCCTCTTAGGAAAATCAAATCTGATTGTCACAAGGAGTCAGAGTGCTGCTGCATATTGTAAGTGGTCTTGTGGCTTTATGTATGGACATCAATTGAAGCGCAAGCGTCCCTCCACATCCCTTGGAGACTGATTCCTGTGGCCAATCCTCCTTAAGGATACTAAAATTTATGGATGCTCAAGTCTTCTATATAAAATATCATTGCATTTGCATACAACCAATGCACATATCCCATACACTTTAAATAAACTTTAGATTATTTATTAGTTAATGCATATAAATGTTATGCAAATAGTTGTTTTATCGAGGTTATTTAAAGGATAATAACAAGAAAAATAGTTTGTGCATTTTCAATTCACAGAAACAATTTTATAAAGGATTAGTTCAATGTGCAGATACGGAGTCCTCAGATTCAAAGGACCAAGTGAATATGAGAATGTTTGTGACTACACAGAAAAGAAACGTTCTGTGTGAATCTACATTTCTGCTGCTAATTGTATATCATAATTGTATTAATAATCATGGGCTTATGGATGCTGACAAGTTAAAATTTGACAGAAGGGATTGTAGTATGGAAACAGGAATGTTTTGGCATTGTGGCTGGAATCCAAAGCAGAATTCCTTCACCTCTCAGAACCACAGGTTATGCCCACCCACACTATGAATGGCAATCTGTTTTACTCAGAAACTCTCCCAGCAACACCCAGATTGATGTTTGATCAGACAACTAGGCCCTCTGGCACAAGACTCAGAACTCCACAAGACACAGGAGGCTGCCCTGCCCCTAGGTGAGAGCATGGTTCACCCGCCCATCTCCACCTGCACTTTTCCCAACTGTTCCCACAATGGACTCAGCACTGACGGCCATATCCACCCCACTGAAGAGCCCCTAATCTGCTGTGCTCCTTTTCAGCCCTGTGTCTTGTACATGGCCTGTGCCTTGCCTTAATCCTGGCCCTGCGGGCTGCTCCTGCCAAGACATTCCCAGAGCCACTCTTTTTTCTTGGCTGCTGTGCACATGCTTCTTCCTGGGGGTTCCTCATGCTGTGCTTACCCATTTCTCCCACCATGAACAGATATCTCTGTATGGTGTGTGTGTGTGTGTGTGTGTGTGTGTGTGTGTGTGTGTGCACGTGCGTGTGTGTGTATGCACATGGAGACTCTCTTAGCCACTCTGATGTGTTCTCAGAATTCTGAGTGTCTGAGGTCCTGCAGGAGGCCTTCCTTGGTCCTTCTTGGATGCAATTTCCTGATCAGGCATATAAGAAAATCCACTTGACTTTTCACTGTTTGCTTCTGTATGAGCTTGAGAAGGCTGGTGTACTCTCAGTGGGAGAATCATGCCTGATTCATGAGATTGCCATAAATACATGCTGAATAATGTGAGGCTGAATCATACAAAAATGTCTAAAAATCGCCACTGTAGTTTTCAGTGTTCATGCATAAGTACAGTTTATAGATACTTCCCATTAAGTCCTTATCAATACAAATTGTAACAAAGATATTGCCAGCGGAACAAATGGGATGACTTTCAGATTTGAAAACATCTTACAGTCCTGGTCTTCTATGCCTAAAATACATCTCATTTTATTAGTACCACAGTCTAAGTAGCCAGAAATGACAGTTTATTCTCTCACATTGTGGAGCTGGAAGTCCAACATGCAAGATGCAGAAAGGGCTGCATTCCCTTGAAGGTTTTAGGGCAGGGTGTTTCCTAGCAGGTGGCTGCTCATTGCAGATGTTTCTCTCCTCTATCTGCCTCTCTCCTCATGTGGCCTCTCACTGAGTCTCCCCTGTCTCTATGCCCAAAACTTTCTGTCTGTTCTCTTGTAGGAACACCTGTCCCCAGTGCCATCGGAATATGCTTGCATCTGCAGAGCCTGATTTACCAGGAAGCCACCTTAACTTGTTCCAGGACAGAGGAGGTCAACACCCTGCAGGGCAAAGGAAAAGGAAAATTCAGCCCACAATGAACTCTACCCAAAAAAGCCCATCCTGAACCTAAATGATGGCTGCAATTTCAATTCTGGGAGAAAGGGGCTAAGGCATTGCAGGGGTTGTGTTGTATGGGACATTCTTCTTCATGACTTCATTCTTCTTTACTTTAAAGTTGGAAACAGACATTGAGAACTATTGTTTAGAAAGCCTCTCAGGAAGCAGGCAGAGGCTATCAAAGCAGGGCACATCTGCTGGGGCCACCAAGGCCCACAACGTTGGCTCCTCCTGTCACTGTTTCGGCCTCTTCCTCTTTCCCTGTTAAGCCCCACCTCGAATTATTTTATCAATATTTGTGGTTCCATATTTCTCATTGCTAAAAAGGTGACATCTTTTAGTGTCATTTAAGTTTATGTGGGAGCAGGTGAGATACTTCACAGCAGCAGAGCACCACACAGATTTCCTGCAACGCTAGCTGCATTTAAAAGTATAATTTTACACAGCTTTTTCTTGCCCAACAACATTTCCGAATAATGGGGAAACACATCTATTTACACTGAAGAAAATAATGTGCAGTATTTAACACTTCTCATGATGCTTAGGTGCAAACCTAGAACACCAGACAGAGCCTGAAACCCTCTCCGGAAGCAAGGGAGCATTTGAACAGGGGGCCATAACCAAGTTGCAGATTTTCAAAAGCTGAGGTTTGCCTAATAAGGGGATGCAGAGTGCACAAATGTTTTTAAACGTAATTACTATATGCAGAATGAAAAGGCTTAACACTTCTAACTAGCACGTAATGAGCAGGGCCATCAATAGGCTTCCTTATAAGGCTTCTCTCTGTGCAGCCGAGCAGGACTGACTGCTGGGCTTGGTGTTTTGTGTCTGGGGCTTTCAGTCTATCTCAAACGAAAATATATAATTCTGGGCCACTCTTCCAATACATCACAGTCATTTTCAGCACTTTAGTTGTTTTTCTCTCCATTTTTCTTACAAAATAAAGTGTCATTACAGCAGGTTTAAAGTGCACGTTAGTGCCTGCAATCTACCCATGCTTTTCTTTAATATTTCATCATTAAATAGCAAAATAACCTGATATGATCCTAATTTAGTGCCAATTACACTGCATTGATCAAAGTGACCTTTTCATACTGGAGCACAAAAATCAATCCCGCTGTACAACAAATGTCAGGGGAGGAGAGCAACATATAATCTGTGACAATCAAAACATTACTTACAAATGAAATCACCAATGACCCACACGCCAAGGCAATTTCTGCATGATGGGCACTGTTTGTGTTTGCTGCTCTTGTTGGGGGATTTTTGTTGTTGCTCCCCACCATCTGCCCCGATGCTTTGGTACTATTTCTCTGTACAGAGGTAAGTGGTAGAGTCCCAGCAGCTGGATGAAGGAGTACACAGAAAGATTTCAAGGGTCCTAACTTGATCACAAAATGCAAAGAACCCCTCCCCAACTTTTTCTTGAGCAATTGCCAGGAACATTTACAGAGCCTCTCACTAGCTGGTCCTCCAGGGCAAAGCATTTTCAGAAGAATAGTTGTTTGGGAAAGTAGAACCATCCAGTAGTTTTCATGGTGAACTCTACCATTTCCCTTGGAATTCAGTTAACATAAACTAGGATTTGTCAAAAGGAATCCATCTGGTGTACAAGTTTTCAGCAGATGTAGCTGAATTGTGTTTGCCGTCCAGAATCTGCACCTGACTGCAGGGGGCAGAAGACTTTCAGAAGGAGCGCAACCACACACAGCTTCCCTAGTTAGTGATGGAGGTGTTAAAAAGTGTGTAAGTAAAGGGACAGCCAGGAGAGGTTACATGACCACATTGTGCATGATACTTCTACTGGTGTGACAGTGAGCAAGTTCCTTAGTTTTACTGGTTTTTATTTCCTCCTTGTTTAAGTATATAAAGAAAAAGCATCCTACTTCCCCAGGAATTAAAGGGTCAACTAGCATAAGAGCAAAAATGCTAGCAGTTACCACAGCAAACACAAATGGGGGAGGGATCATTGGATCATTGTATTAAAATTAGTGAATTTTAAATTCATATTTATCTAAAACAAAGTCTTAAGTTCAACCTTAGGTTCAACCTGATGGGCGTAAAATGCTAGGCTAAGTTTGGTATACAAACCAATACAAAATAGTTACTAGTGTTATGATCCGAAAATTTTGTTTTACAAATGTCTCATACACATACTGCTAAGTAGATAGCCTTTCTTGCTCACCTGTCCAGAAATCACAAAACTGGCCTATGTGCAGTTCACCAGGAGGAGATGGTTTTCCTAATGTATAAATCAGACCTATAAACACATTTCAAGCAAGGTGACCAGTGCCACTTTCCACTGCAGCGGGAGGGAGGGTGTCCCTCCATACAGATCTTGTCAACTGAATTTAGCCACAGCAAGAGGGCTGTGGGTGAGGGTACCCTTGGCTTGAGAAGAGTTGAATTTGAATATGAGGATTTATAATTGTTAAGCAAACATCCAGCTCCTGTCTGAAAGTGAGAACCACCCAAAGCCAATCCAGCCATCTACAAGAGGAGACAGAGCAGTGCTGCACTACTGTAAGCCTAGAAATTCTGGCAAGACCCCATGGTCTAAGGAACGGCTGTTCTACACTGCCCATCAGCGTTACCCAGCCCCACTGAATCAAAAGCCCACTCCCTTGGGAGGCTTTCCCAGCCTCCTGGCTGCTAGCAAGTGCCCCGGCCCACCTGGGCATTCCTTCTATTTGGTACGCTGAGGAAGTGGATTCAACTTCTGGCCCCACTGGTTGAAGCCTCCCCAAGGCTATGTGAGCCCAGGGGTAAGAACTAAGTAATATTCGAGTGCTGGTTATGAACCAGATCCAATCCATTTCACGCTGATGCAGAATTAGTTTCCAGTTTAATGTAAAAGAGCTGTGTGGGCAGATTGTTGAGGTGACTCCCTTAATTTTTTTTTTAACATTTTCCAATGCAATTTGCAGCTTAACAGCCGCACTATAAATGACATGATTAAGTTTTATATATTTCTGTATATTTGATGTATTTACCCAAATGCAGCTGTCGTTGCTTATACTGTTTCAGATGTTTAGAATGGAATCAATTGTTTGTAGTAATCACACTTTCCAAGGGGAAGCTTTCTTTTTCTGTTTTCTTTTATTTCATTATTTTTTAAAGTACATGCTCGTACATGCTCTAATATAAGCACAAATAATCTCCAAACAGAGGTTTTATCTTAAATGACATCAATTTTTACTTTCTTAGAAAATGTAAGTATCAAAGACAAAAATCATCATGGGAATGAAAGGTAAAAACGTTGAATTGTCCAAAAGATTTATGCACAAGACCAAGTGTTTGGACATTGAGAATCCAACCCTGTCATGTGAATGCCTGTATTTCTTATTTTTACCCTGGTATGTTCAGTCCATGTAACTTTGTTACTAATGTTTGTGAGATAGGTTATATTTAATATGGCTAATATTACACATTGTATTCACAAGTACACCTACATGAACAATCATGCTTGCATTTTCAAAGAGTGGGCTGAGAGTAGACATAGTGAATTATGTGGTTAAGAAAAGCTACATGGTAGAAATGTTACATATACAAAAACATAGGTCTTTTTCTTTTTTAGAAAGCAATAATGCAGAGGTAATTTTAGAAAAAATGAGGCAGGATTAAGGAAAAAGAAAATAATTAGGAAAAAGCGATAATTGATATTAAAAGTAGATTGAAATCTTTGCAGATCTGAGAAATTCATGATAGTCTTTATTTTTAAAGTTCCAAATTTCTCTACAAATCGTTTAGAGCATTCTAACATACATTTTAAAAATGAAATGCTACCTGACATAATTTAATGATGACTTTAAGTGAAGCTTTATATTTCATTTTTAAAAAGGATGTCAGAATAATTGTTTCTACCAAAGTATCCAGGAAGAAGCTTGTATCTTTTTATTATTATTTGTCATCTCATACATGATTTTAATAAATTATTTTGTCATCCTCTGAGATTTTTCAGGTATCACTTGATTATTCTTCTAACTTCTGTTTTTCTGCCAGCTGACTATTGCTTTGTATTATTTTATGACCATAAACATACTGACTGGGAAATGTTTTCTTACATTATGCTCATTCAGAAGTATTTGTTCATTTAGGTGGCCAAGCAACCTTCCTAAATTTAATTGCTACACATAGTATCAAACTAATCATTGTACAAGCAATAAATCATGACCTATTAAAGAAAGCAAATTTTCTGGACCTTAAGATTGGAAAATTATTAACTTAATTCTTTACAAATTGCACAGAAGATAATATCTGATAATCCATTAAGCACAACTTAATCAATGTCTTCCATCATAATGCAAAATGTACTGATAAGAATTCAAGCTCTGTTGATTAAAAGAGTATAATGTAATAGCCTCCATGAATTTACAATTGCTTAACATGAATATCTTGCTAATGTAACAAGCCAATAAATTAGATCATCCATACTCACATTTAATTATATCAATATTATGATGAAATTATAGTATGAGATATAGGAAACCATAATTATTAGATTGGCAGTAGCAATTAAATAAAAACAATGATTTTATATGTGGTTTCTGGAAAGGGGTTTTTTGAGCACTTGATTGAGTCCTGGTGTTTTCTTTAGGATAACTTCAAAAGGAATTGAGCATAGGAATAGACATATTTGCATGACCTATACATCCCATCTGGCCTTAAATATGAGTACTTTGAATATGTACTATGGAATTCAATGATTTTAGGAATCTATTTCATGATCCTGACTTTGGCCCTGATTTGGATCAAATTAGATTGCCCTCAAATTTTTTTAATGACACATTATAATATTACACTTTATTTCAATTTGAAGGAGTCTTTTTGTTTCTATTACTTGATTGTGAAGTGCAAATTTTTATGTTTTCATATGTAGCATTTACTTCTCATATTATCCAGAGAAGCTATGTGAATTATCCTTAGAAATCTTCTACTTTTCTCCTGAATATTAAATGACTATCTCCACTCTATCACGCATTTTAGACATAGAATAATGATATTCAAATTATTTACACTTACCTTGATTGCTTAGGTATTTTTATAGGAAGAAACACTCAATTTTGTTATCTAAGTATGCAAAAATAAAAATGTGTAGGGAAGAACATTTGTGGATACATATGTATACATGATTCCTTTATCTTGTATAATTCAATTTGGTTGCCTACTCCATTCCCCTCCATTATAAATTAAATTTCCTTTACTCATATAAACACAAATACTTTTCCAATTACCAAAACTCTCTGATCATGGTTTTATAAATACAGTTTTCATTTGGATAGGAAACTGTTATAATATTAAATATTCTTAAATATTTTAAATATTCTAAATTATTCTAAATATTTTTAAATATTCTTATGATATTAAATATTCTTAAATAGAAACTACTATGTTTTTAAATACTTGTATGAAAAGATACAACTTCAAGAGGTTTTATATGAAAAGGCACTCAAGTTGGGCTATTTAGTATCCAGCAAGAGACAAGAAATGTCTTCCGTTCCTTGGCTAATGTGATAAATATTAATCAAGTAAAGTGAAGCAGTGTGCTCCTTGAAAAAGAAAGGATGGTGTCTAAATAGTCCTCTTTTTCATTTTTGAAAAGGTCTTCCTGTGTGAAGAGTCAAAGCTGTAGTTCTGTTTAAGAAAGAGGAACCCTTCTCCACTGCTGGTGGGAATGTAGACTGCTGCAACCATTATGGAAATCAGTGTAGAGACTCCTCAGAAAACTAGGACTGGAAATACCATTCAATCCAGCTATCCCCCTTCTGGAATTTTTCCCAAAAGAACTGAAAACATTATATCATAATGGTATGTGTTCACCTATGTTTATACCAGCACAATTTGTGATAGCCAAATCTTGGAAGCAAACAAAATGCGTGTCACCCGAGGAATGGATGAAAAAGATGTGATGATTTTATTCAGTGAAGTATTACTCAGCTGTAAAGAATGATGAACTCTAAGCCTTCATACATAAGTGGATGCAACTTGAAGTTATGCTCATTAGTGAAATAAACCAGACTCATGTGTGTAAATATTGTATAGTCTCTCTAGTGTAAGAACTCAAAAGAAGAATTAAAAGTTGAAATATACAACACAATTGGATGGAAAAAGACAACTTAAGGTTTAAACAATGAAGAAAGAGAAATGGTAAAAGATAGGAAATATGGGAGAGGCAAAACCATACATTTATATAAACAAGATGGTTAAGTCCATGGTGCTAAGTATCTCCATCAGGGTTTTGAACAGAGCCGTTAATGGGTAGCATTCTCACCCTGACTAACTCTGCATGTGAATATCTGGGAACTAAGCAACTACACCGGGGATAGCAATGTGTAATATTAGTGCCATGTTTGAAATACCTGTGAATTTTGTCTTCTAAATGTGTACTGCTCCTAATGTCATATCAATTATTGCTATATTCTCTTTAAAGGAGATGTTTGTTTAAAAAAAAAGAGGAAATAAGAGAAAACAAAAGACCCCCCAAAAAAAGAAAAGAAAAGAAAATAGGTCTAAATTGATGAAACTAATCATTTAATACTAAGCACGCTTTTTAAAAAGAATTGCTGCTTGTATGTCCCTTCTGTAGCTGTAACAGAGCCCAAGATGGTACAGAGTAATCATCTTGCCAGTTGTCACAACTATTTGCTCATTCTTTAATTAAACATATTATAGAAAAACAGTATAATTCACATCTAATTAGAAATCAATTTCTTTAGCTTGTGAACTCTTTCCAAATCTGATATCAAGCATCATTGTCTAAAGATTACAATGTCTATCAGGGTTATTTGGTTTCTTTTCCCACTTTGATTTCACATCTGAAATTACTGCATCTCTTTCTTCATCTTTTTTAAAAGAAATTCTTGTAGGCTACAAAGTGTTCCTTACAAGAGGTAATAATGACGATGCTACTCGTGGAAACTCTTGCACCAGGTTGACTGCATTAGAATGACTCTGAGCAGGAGTGGGAGTTTCCTTCCCACCAGAATTAGGTTTTTCCACTCTATAGAACAAACAATGAACACACAAATGCATGGAAATTACAATGACTTAACACATTTTAACTAAGTCAAATCAAGAAGGTTTTAAGATAATTTGCAAATATATTTGTCAAGTAATTTTACACAGTCTTTTACAGCCTAACCACTTGAAGATACTGTTTTAGGGTGATACATCCTTATTTATTTTGATCTTTAGAGGTCATCATTTGTCACCTTCAAGATACAGAAAATGAAAACAAAAATAAAGTATATTTTCTAGTGCCAAACAGGAAGCAGGAGAGTAATAAGGATTCATTCATTCCTCAGGCATTCACTGATCACCTCATAAACGCAAGTCCTAGAACTGAAAATCCAGTGGTTGCATTCCCAGCGAGCTTTGGTTTAGCAGAGCAGACCCAAGGGCAGGCCCCTTTCAATGGGGCTGCAGCAGGCCCAGGCTGCGGGGACACAGAGGGAGATTTTTAGAGAATGAGAGGCCGAGGCTCAAGAATAGGATTTTTTGGAGGAACTGAATGTAATTGGGGGTTTTTAGAACAGATAGGAGTCAGAGAAGGCATTTGGATGAAGGTAGACTGCAAGAAAGCCCTTTGGGGAGGAAAAGAGGAAATCCGTGTCTCCACAGCCCTGCTTGGAAAGTGTGCTTTGTTGGTAATTGGCATTTAATATTGGGTTTTGTCCCTGTCATACTGCTATTCACTCTGTCACCACTGGATATCTGGCAAATGTGGGGAAGAATGCATTAAGCAGAACAAAAATACAGATTGTGAAACAGGCCTAGAAAGCAAATGAAGTTAGGGATGTTTGCTTGGGGCTTGGATTCTGCAGCCAAAGGCAGTTTGATCTAGATAAAGAGAATTCCTTTTACTCCAGCTCCCCACATACAGCAGCAGGGCTAACAGTCTTGAGAGGCTATGAACATTGTAGCTGTCTATCAGCAACAAGCAGGTAGAACACAGCCCTCATGAGTGTAGTGACCTGCTTGCCGTACCCCGTCCTTCCAGTCCTTTCTCCTGATGCACTCTTGCCTCAAACACATGATGCCAGTTGGACTCATCTAAACTCTTTTTACCCTGAGAATTGATCTCAAAAGAAGAAAGAAGTGGTAGAAACCCAACTATTTAGTTAATTATGCTGCCAATATCCATGGGCCAACCTCAACTACATCATTTTCTCCGTCCAATTCTGAGTCTTGGGCCAGTACAAAGAAAAATAGCCCCATGGCCACATCTCACTGTGGAGGAGATGTAGAGAAAAGCAATGTTCCCAGTGTGTCTGAGTGGTGGGAGAGAGGGAATCAAGGCCAGAAAGGGAATCATGTAGTTCTTAGGCTTGGAGGCCTCTGGCAGGGAGACATAGGTCTGTTGAGGGGAGGGGGTGTGTGCTCATAAAGTCCACTGCAGTTCTGTGGTAATGTAGAAAGAGTTGGGGGCAGTGGCTGTTGGTGCATCTCATTCATACTTGGAATGTTTTCAGGGGTCTCTGTTCATTTCTTGGAGCACACAGGCTTAGTGACAGTTAGCAGCTCTTGTGTGCAGTTGTGAGACTGGCCCCCTCAAAGCAGGGAGCCACTTAAGAGACCTATTCAAAACCAGCCCAAGTGTCAACATGTTTTGGAAGAAAGCAATTAATAATGCAAATGTCAAGTTATCTTCAGCTTGGACTACAGAACTAGACAAAGCAACTCTGTCTGGGTTCTGTGCTGCTATGGTACTGGCAGGGTGCTCTCAACTCTTAGAACTCTGTTTTGATGACTTGGATACAGATAGTGGAACTAATTCCCACTTGAATGGGCCATTGTTTATTTCTGCTTAGCGTGAATCAGAGTTAATTGTTTTGAATAGCCTTTCTTAGTGGCTCTATGTGTCTGGGCCATCTGGTACCTATGTCCCCAGCTTCCACTTGTGGCTTTTGATACATGCTCAGCTCACATAGTTAGGCTTCTGGTGGACCACTGAGAAGGAAAAGGCACCCATAGCTAGGTGAGGGGACATGGATGGCTTTCTTTTCTAAATCAAAAACTAACGAAGTCCCCAACATCAGCCATATGCCTCCATGAAGGAGAATAACAACTACAAAGAGCTTTTTTTGACAAATGGAAAAGAATTCTGTAACAGAAGCTAAATAATTCATGCAAAGGACACAGAAGGTTCAGGATTTTAGGAAGGCAATATTTACTACAAACTCTAGGGAGAGGAGTCACAGGTATGGGTGAAGTCTATGAAGTAGTTCTCTAGCTGTTTTGTAAAATAATTTCATTGTAGCAGCCTTTCTTTCTGAAGTGAATAACGACATATGATTTTAAAATATAAACTCATTAAAATGTGCATATGTTGAATGCAACTTCCTGTGGATTTTGTTCTCTGAAATTGTGAACTTGTTTATGCCTGTGGGTGTCTTTGCAAACAGGGAAGCTTGGTGAGGAGGAGCAAAGCATGCTGGGTTCAGAAATGCTGGGAGGGTTTTAGGAAGAACTGCAGCTCTGCATGTCAGGCTTGGCAGCTGTGTTAGAGTAGGAGAAAACTTCACAGAAAGAACCTTGAAAGGCCACAGAAAAGGGGGATTTTCATTTCTCACTCTACCTGAGTGAGAAAGAAGAAAGAACCCAAACAGGTAATTTGAGGATTCCTGATTTAAACACTTGTGATTTAAGCTCTGGTGTTTGGGGAGAGACAGGCAGAGGCAGTGGGCTCAGTCCCTTCACTAGGGTCTTTGGAGAGGATCAGGACTTGTGGGGAAAGCTGCAGACTCCGGGAGGCTCTGGGAAGCAGGGAGCCTGCAGTGGGCCAGAGCAGAGGGAGAGGTCTGAGTAGTTGGAAAGAGAACACAGTCGTGGTTAGTTAGCTCTTAGTTTGTGGAGTGCTTTTATTTTCACATCTGAACTAATGTAAAACCCTCACTCTAAGAAACTAAAGGAGAGATCTGGTGGTTCTTTTGTCACCTTCTGCAAAGGTGCCATGGATACTATGGCCTCCACAGGCATGAGGCCACTAGCAGTCAATATGAAAGATTGGAGGCTGGCTCTCTGAGTTTGGAAAGGACCTCCTCACACTGCCCACCCCTCACTGTTGTGTCCACCCACATTCCCCATGCAGGGAAGGGCACAGACATGCAGGGCTGCTGAAAATACTCTTTGCCAGCCCCCTCCCGCAAGCTCTCCTCTCTCGTATTTGCCTCCTGCTCTCTGTCATCCATTCCCCACCTCATTGACTTTTCTAGGCCTCCTACAGGCCATGCTCCAGCCCTGCTGCTCCAACCCATGATTGCTAGACTGCTAGACTTACAACCTCCCTCTCCATGATCTCCAAGTTCCCAGGATATTCTACTTACCTTTCCTGTTGAGAACATTCCCTTCTGTCTGGGCCTTAGTCAGTGCAGGTTATGAACACCAAATGTTACACCCTCAGCAGTTTCTGAGCACAGAACTCCATTTCTTATGGTTATGTAGGCTGGAGGTCTGAGCTGATGTGCAGCTGGCCAGATTCTGGTGAGAACTTCTCCTGATATGAGGACATGACCTTCCTGGGGTCCCCTCATGGCCTTTTCAGGTGCTGGGGCAACACACTGCAGTCTTGTCTTAGCAGGGTACTAATTGCATCATGGATAACATACTATAGTCACTTCTCAAAGGCCTCATCCGTGACATTTCACTTTGGAGCTAGGAGTTTCATTGTAGGAATTGTGGACACACACATATCCAGCCTTTATCACTGTGTGATTGGGAGTGTGAGCATCCTTCCCTTTGCTCAAGGCATGAGTTGGGAATTTTTTAGAGAGCAGAGCCAATGGGATGTGGACAGGCTAGTGGAAAAGGTCTGTTGCATGAGCCAGCTCTCATAATTATAGAGGCTGACCAGTCCAATCTTCCGCTGTCTGCAAGGTGTTGATCCAAGGGAGCTAGTAGTCTAAGTTCCTTTCTCAATCCAAAAGCCAGAGAACCAATGGAACCATTAGTGAATGGAATCCTATGCCAACCCCAAAGGAGCTCTAATGCCTAAGGGAGGGCAAAGGTGTCTCTCTTGAACCAAGTGTGCATTTGACATTGTGGTCACACAGCAGGTGGGAGTGAGCTTGCTCAGTCCCTTGATTCAAGTGTTAGTCTTTTCCAGAAGCACCCTGGCTGACACACCAGAATAGTGTCTTCTGCCTGCATGTGCGTTAGCCTAGTCAAGTTGACATGTAAAATTAATCACACACAGAATGCTCTCCCCATTGTGCAGACTGTTTTTCTTCTGTCTAATTCAAGGGCTTCCTTCCCTTTGAAACCTTCCTAGACTTTACTAACGAGACTTGCTGCCCCTTGTAAAAACATCTGTTGTTGCATTTATAATAGGACATTTATGTGTCTGTTTACCAACTCTACCAGACTGCAAGCCCCTTGAGGGGGGCAGCTGTCTTTTCACAAATATATCAGTCACTGAAGACTGAGTCATGACAAGCCCAGTGAGTGCTTGCTAGCTGGAAGAAGGAGTAGGTGAAATCCAGGCTGGTACAGGGAAGCAAAGTGCAGCTCAGAGAAAACACAATGTTTTCTAATCATAATAATGATGACAGATTGTGGCTTGGGGAGACCCTGGACTTCTAACCAGTTTCATATGTTAGCACAGTCATGGACATTGTGCCCTAAAACTGTACAAGTGGTCCTGAATTCCTCAAAAATGAAAAAAATAAGAGACAGTAAAAGAAGGAAGATATGTTTACAAGGAAAACCATAGAGAAGATGAATGCAGAAAACTTTAGATATTTAGCATTTAACCTATATGAGAACCAAAAATCATCACTGTGTTGTGGGAATGGGTTGCACTGACTGTCAGGTTCTATCTCTAATACTCTGCTAACTATAGCACAGCCACTAAACAAGCATGGATTACACTTATCATTCGTGTATTTTCGAAAGACAAGAAAAACCAATCAGATCACACATTCTATTGTGTTTAAAATTTTATCTGAGACCATCTTACCAGGTGAGTTGCTGTGACTGACCTACCTGCTGTGCAGAGTCCCCTTAGTGTCCTGTGCTTGTGCCAAATATTGTCACGCCATGCCACACAATCTCATGTGTGAGATTTGCCATGTGTCACCATATTGCTTCTTGTCATGCTGTCCAGCCTGGCCATGCATTGCCATACATCACTGCATACGTGTTGCCAAGAACTCTAGTGTGTTGCTTTCTGTCACACCATTTGGTATCTAGGTAGAGTGCTGTCTTCATGGGAACCTGTGGCGGTGCCATATAGGGGATGCTAGATTAGCAATGCACTATGAACTTGTACTATGTGTGGTTTCAGTTGGGATGGCAAACCTGCCTTGCAGAAACTGAAGCAGTTAGAAAGCATGTGATTTCTCTGGAGCTTTAGGAATGCAGAAGACCGTACTTACATTTCCATCCCTCTTTGTTAGCCAAAGTTTGATCCTCAGAAGCTAACGATGGCAAACCAAGTTTGTCTTTTATTTCCTCTTTAGCTTCTGGGATGAACTACCCAGGATCAAGTAATTATTATTATTATTATTATTAAATACAT
>NW_004524696.1:6285671-6332245 GCF_000260255.1 Octodon degus | reverse complement strand
GGGGATTGAACTCAGGCCCTTGTGCTTGCCAGGGAAGCGCTTATTCCACTGAGCCATCTCCCTGGCCTCTTCACTTCCTTTCTTATCAATTCTCCATTAAAAGTAAAATTAAAAATAAAAATCCATTGGTACTCATTAAAACTCTTTTGTAACATTTCTTTGAGAAGACATTCTGAACAACAAGTTGAGTGTAAACTGGTAAGATAAATGTTAGTTATACCTTGCTTTTCATTAAAATCCAAAAGAAAATCAAATAAGGAATACACAAGGTCATCTGAAGGGACGGCCTCTTGTCCTGTTGCTGGGCTTGCTCTGAGAGCAGCTTACAGAGGGCTCCACAACGCAGGGTGAAGAGTCCTTGGGGTTCATTCTCATTTTAAATGAATCTTCTTTATGGACATTAATAGAGTTTTAAAGTGGAAAATGTGTGTGTGTGTGTGTGTGTGTGCACGCGCACGCATGTGTGCATACATGGTGTGACAGAGTTTTTATAAAACTTTTTTGAAACCAATACTTTTGAGATCTTTTTGAAACCAAGCCAATCTCAAGCAAAGAACTACTTCAGGTTGATTAAATAATTTTCACTTTTATATTAAATGTATACATACCCCTTTGCACAACTCAATTTTTGCTAGCATTGTCTTGCTTTGAGCATTTAAACTGTAACCCAGGAGATAAATGAAGCAATCTACCAATGTAGAGCTCAGCATTTTAAAAGCAAGGAAAAATACTAAATACATTAGATGCCAACTTTCATGAATAGGGCAAGCTGTTCCTTATATGGCCAACACAAGACTTTCTTATAGCACCACTCAGAAAGACAATAGAGGAAACCTTTTGAAGCACATGAGATTTGACAAGCCCGTGAGTGTCCTCATAAATGGGTGTGACAGTTTTTTATAAAACTCTTTTGAGATCTTTTGAAGCCAATACTTTCGAGATCTTTTTGAAACCAAGCCAATCAGGTTGTATCTCCAACGTGGTACATTCATGAGGTAGGTACCTTTGTTAAGTACTTCAGTGAGGCTCAAAGAAGTTTTAAAAGTACATAACGGGAGTTCTGATGCAAAGTGATCAGATCTTGTGTTCTTTTCATCTCTCTGTTCTATCACACAGCATCATTCCACCATGTTAACTTTGACACGTGTCGTAGTTACTTTTCACTCATCACTGGGACAAGCACCCGCCACTCAAAATGAAGGAAGGAAAGGTTTATTTAGCTCACAGTTTGTGAAGGGTTCAGTTCATACTCTGCTGGCTCCAAGGAAAAGAGCAGTGGCTCATGGCAGCAGAAAACAATGAAGAGCAGAGGAGGAGCAGCAGCTGCGGCATCCATCAAACCTCTCTCTTCATTCCATGCTGACTGCAAAGACAGGCATTCCACAGCAAAGATTGTGGCACAGGTCCTCCAAAGACTGGGTCTTACCCAAGGAAGTGGGACAGGGAAGCTAGTGGAGAAGCCTTCCTCAACTCCTTTTTTTACTTTATTTTTTAAATAATTTTATTGAGAAATAAATAGCAATGAGACAGTTTCAAAACCAATTAATAGGAGAGTTTCAATAATTAATATATTGCATATTGTTATCTTCTCAGTGGTTATTTACAGTACAAGATGCTGACATGATGTCTTGTCCAAACACTGTTAGTACAAATCTTTCTTCTCATTGAATTAAGAGAAAGTATCTGTATATCTATGCTAACTATTTTGTATATATAGATACAAAATGGTCATTCATTTGTATCCCTTTTTTGTGTAGTTTTGTCAGAGAAGAGTATTCCATTGTCATTTAAATATTGTAGGTGTGTGAGTTCAGCAAAATATTCCAATATAGTCCATTAGTATTACACATCACTATCTTCAGTGCAATTGCTTAGTTCACAGGTATCAGCATATATAGTTAGTCAGGGTGAGAATCCTACCAATTAACTGCGAGTTTCGAAAACTTGTTGACATATATTTTTGCACTTTGTTACTCTGGGGCAGTTGCGGCCCAGGGCAGAACCAATTGTGCCCCAGGGTAGGCCCCCATGGCCTGGTTCCAGCCAAGCCTCCAGTTGCATCAAGTTGACACAATTTATCAACTGCCACAACATGGCTTATGCACGTATAACTATTTCCATGCAGGATACCAGGTACTATTTACTCTGTAGAACCTACACATTAGATGTGCTCTTCAATATTTGTTAGGAATTTTACTTTACCATCACAGAAATCATTAGATGTAGGTATCCACATTGGTTAAATTTTATAGTAAAGAAATTGAAACAAAAAAGGTTACCTTGCTTGGGTCATAGCAGGAGGTGAGTGAAGAGCAAGTGGAAGAGTGTGAACCACTCATTTTGTCCACAGAGTCTCTGGTGCGTGCAGAATCCTCTTCCTTTTCAAGTACAGGGAAGCTTTTGAAGTTGAGGAAAGTGAAAGTGGAAAAGCAAAGCAAAGCAGTCACCTGTGTGTTTCCAAGGATTTGGAGTCTGAGTGCAGAGTGGGATTGGCTTGCTGCTGGCTAGGGATCACGCCCCTCTGGCTCCTGGCCCGTGGGCGGGGGCAGGGGCTCCTGTTCCTCGGGTCAGCAGAATGGAGCCCCTTGCAGGGTGTTTGCTTCTCAAGACCTTCACCTGCAACCCTGCCACAGCCCCGCTCTGCAGTGGACCTCAGACTCTGACACCGAGGACATGCTTTATTGCTTTATTTGTTTCCAATCTAGACTGAAGACCCTGCCTGGCCTTCTCTGATGGTTTTGTCTGGTGAGGCATTTTTGTGCTCACCAGGCCTGCTTATTTTTACTACTTTATCTTTGATGTTTTATTGAGTAATTTTTTTCTTAGTTTATTCTACCCTGTTTGTTTGTTCCCCTCTTATCTCTAACTTTTTCATGGGGAACAAGAAGTGACAGATTGAGATTTGGAGATGTAAACTGGGCAGCCCAGGAGAGCCTTGATGTTGTTTCTTTTGTTAGTCCACAGATTCCCTCTGGTTGTAGACCCCTGGCAATTCTGCTGGAGTGGCTGCCACCCCAGGGAGTGAAGACATCTCTAGCAAATGTGCACAGCCATCCCTTGTGTCTGTCCCGGAATCCACCAAAGAGACTCTGGCAACTGTGGCAGAAGTTACGCACACTCCAAACTCAGCCTCCTCTCTTCCTACACAGCCCTGCTGCAGGCAGGCAGGCAGGCAGGCAGGGTCCCACCCATGGCAGGCCATGGCTCTATCTCTCCTCACACCAGGTGCCACCTGGCCCATTCTGACCTCAAGCCAGATCTGAGATTCTTCTGGAGTTAGCCCACGCTAGCTCTAGACTGCTACTTTTATAACTTGCAAAATCTGGTTTTTGTTTTGTCTTGTTATTGCCAAAATTTGCTTTTGTAGCCCACTTCCTTCCTACAGGGACTTCATCAACTTATTAAAATGTATACAGTAGTTGGATGTTAAAGCCCTCATTAAAGAATAAGAAAGCAATCCTTGCACCTTGAGAAAATGTGGACATTTCAGTGAAGAGCCATCTCACAGAACTTCGTGTGATTTAAGAGTAAAGCAGGAGTTCCCAGAATCAATCACCTAAAAGGTGAAATTGAGCAAGGTTCTCAGGAGTGTCTGTCTAATGCCTCCATACAGGGCCTTAAAGCAGGGATGCATAATCAGTTCCCACTAACTTTTCCCTGGGGACTTAGGACAGCCCCTGACTATTGAGCAGAGCCCAGATTCTGGGACCAGGGCATATCCTCACAGCTCTGGGGATAAGGACATATTCACAGTTGCACAATAAGCCCAGAAAGTCTATTTCCTTCTGCATTGATCTCAGTCACTGCCAAGACATAAATATTATATTCTACTTCCTGTTTAGATTAGGAGTGTCACACTGGGATGACTTTGCAGTGGAAGAAGAAGAGATCTCAGCGGTTAAAAAAGCCTCCAAAGTGATCTTTGCACTTCTGGTAATGTAATTGGTATGTTATATTTCCAGAGCTTCCACAGAAATCACTGTGTTGCTCCCGATTTAAGACAATGAAGACAGTAGATGTTTCTATTATCATGGGCAAGGAGTTTGAAATCAAAATGTCTTGCATCTTGCTCTCCTCCAAGAGTACTAGGGAGAAGCCTTGCTTACACTTCCAAGCCTCTGGGGGCTCCAGCGATCTTTACCCAGCCATAGCCAGAGTCAAATTAGCATTCATCCACGCATGACTCTCTCTGTGATCTGTCTTTGCTTGAAATTTGTGCCTCTATTCACAAATCTCTCTTCTTGAATGGACCCTCCTCTTTGTGTTGGTCCCAAGCCAATCCAATGTGACTGCATACTAACATGATGAATCTGTAAAGACCCTACTTCCAAGTATAACCTTATATACTGTGATGTTCTGGGAGTTAATTTTAGGGGATGCTTTTTAAAGAGTAAAATCATATAACACAGGAATTCATTAAAGACACAGAGTTGTAGGTACATTGTGAAAAAGTGAAGGAAGTTCTTTCCTACTGATAAGGACAGTATTCATCTTTATCAAGTAGTGATGTTACCAAGACCTGGGCTGTGGTCTGTGGTACAGGATAGCGTGGAAAAGAGCCCACGACTAGTCCTGAGTCAGAAGACCTGGGGTTTTCCCAGAGTCAGCACTTTCAAGCATCTTTAGCAAGTCAGTCAGTCAGTCCTCCTGGAAAGGTAAACTTCCTCAACAAGTCTGCATTTCAAAGTTACTTTAATCTGAGTACAGGCTCTGCCACTGAGAACTGCCCTCTGTGAGAGTCAGGGAACTACACAAAGCAATGTGTGAGAGGCACGAGAGAAGCAGATCCATGTGCAGCACTCATTCCTCTTCCTGCTGTTGTCACCATCGGTGGAACAGCATGAGCAGCTACGTTCACAGAAGCCCCTGAGAGACTGGGTCTGCCTGCTGAGTTCCCTTGAACAGGTGAAGCAGGAACACAAGCCTCAGCATGTTTGGAAGAACCAAAGTGTGGCCATGGATTTGGGGGAAGGGTGGGATCTGCCAGCAGCAGAGTCCACAGGCAGCAATGCTGTTCTGCAAGTGGCCATGGAACTGTGTCTTGGGACAGTCTCCTTTGGAGTAGAGAAAGCCTTGACTGGGGAACCCAACTCACCAGCTTCTGGGTATGTTGTGGAGCAGAGGAAGCTGGGCAGAGGGTCTCTAAAGAGGTGTGTACAGCAGCCTAACCAGGAGGTGGGGACAGATGGTGCAGGGGCCCAGGAGGAAAGCGCCTTAAAAAGGGAGAAGCCTGGGAGCAACGAGCGGTAATGGAAGGGGAGGACTTTCAGGGCCTAGGAGAGGCCAGCAGAAAAGTTGTGTTTACAGGGTTCAGAGGGGGCAATCCAGGAGTCTACTTGTGATCTTGGAATTAGGAAGCAAAGCCAAATGTGGCAAGAGGATGAAGTTGGGATCAGGGCAGTAGACAAGAAAGAAACTAGCCTCCCAGAGAAACTGTGAAAGATGTTTCCTGGTGAGGGTAAAGCTGACTTGGAATCTCTTAAATTTGTTATGAAGTTAATCAGTGTCTTTATTTTTTCCTTTCAACTTTACAAGCTATCAACCTGCAGACATTTATTAGAGGAGCTTACTGAAATTAACGAAAGGGGAACTTGAGCAAAGAAGAGAATGAATATTTTCTGCTATTCCAAGTAAACACCAGGACACAAGAAGGCTTATTTCTTCATGTTTCTTATTTAAACAGAGAGCAGTGGTGAGAGCAATAATTGCTGATGCCCTACTCAATGGTGCTCAGGTAAAAAAGCCTGAGAATGCAGCCCTGTGCTAAGGACTGAGCACTTGAGCATTGTCCCTCCCTGTGACTGCTGCTCCTCTGATCTCCAGACCGAGGGTGGTCCAGGCAGAGGTTTTCAGGGCTTTTTCTGCCATCAAGACAGAGAGCCAGCAGGCCTTTGGGCCTCGACTGGAACCATTTAAGACCCATACTGTTCTGCATTTTTATGTTTCCTTTCACTGCTGCTTGTCAACAAAGAAACTGTGCCCAAAACACAAACTTACCCACACAACCAACAACGAGCCAGCCCCTGCCTTCTCTCCTCCTTCACATGACTAAGTGATTAAATTCCTCCTAATCAAAGAGACAGATGAAATGAGTTTATTAATAAAAGTCCCCATCAGGAAGATTGGAAATGAATGATTAGTAAAATCCACCCCATTTTCCTTATAGACAGACCCCCCTCATGGAGAGGCATCTGTGAAGGGCAGGGATTCCCGAGTAGGTTGGGGTAGAGGCATCTGGAAGCTGTTTGCGATATGGATTAGGAGTCAGGCTGCACACAGACACTGCCTCCAGCCACAGAGCTCGCTCTGCGGAGGGGAAAATATGCTGCTTGTTTACAGTGCTACTTTTTCCCTTTGCTTGTTATCTATTTTATTTCTTCCTTGGTTCCCCAGCTCCCCCGCCATTCATGTGCAATTATGTCTGCACAGATCTGCCAGCTGTAGGGCTTGTTAACCATGCCCACCCTGCAAGCTGTCAGGAGCCTGAGAGGAAGGAGCCTGGCCACGCACATGTGTTTGCGTCTTCTCCAGATCTGGGGCGCTGAGCAAGTCAGACTTGTTCAGTCCTTCCACTGTAGACTGCCCAAACTAAGCCAAAGGAGAGCATGGGAAGTAAAGACACGCCCATGCATGTACACACTCAGCAGCAGCAAGAAATAAAGTGCGTGGAAGGCATCCTCTTTTACACTAGCCCACGAGCCTAAGACAATGGCAAGTATCACTTTCCCATGGAATTGTTTGTGTTCATCTCATTGTCAATCAAATGCTCAAGGAGTTTTATTCTTAAGGTCTCCAGTGTCTACACCCAGAAAGCATTCTTGGGGTGGGTGGGTGGGACTTATTATGAATGTTGCAAACTGTAGGATTTTTAAAATGTAATTATTCCTAGCCAGTACTTATCTCTTTAAGGGTCAAGTGCCTTCACTTTTTCGTAAATTATTCTAACATCGTATTTGACAATTCATGTCAGTTCATTTGTGACAGGGGCTCTTGCCTTTACTCCATAAGGAGAGAATGAATACAAGATTTTTAAACTATTAAAAATAAGGGACATGACAAGAAGTGAATGGGAGAGGTGCTTGCAAGAGCCACACTGCTTGGTCTTAGGGGAAGAGCTTACCGAAGTCATTCAGTAGGTGATAAAATAGCGTGGCCAGAGGGCTGCTGAGATGTGGCTTGCAAAGGGCACTTTTCTTGTTCCCAGGCCCCTGTTCCACTGGGCTGGGCTACTTCATGTGGAGGAAAATCTCTGATCCAGAAGCAAAGCTCTCTAAGCAAAAGATTCTGGAAATTTCATAGTGAAAATTCACTCTTGCCTACAGAAGTGACTTATTTCACTTGTGATGTGTGTGTCTGGCTGCATTTTATGTAATCTCCTGAGATGGTCCTCCCAGTTTGAGAAAAAATAATAGGACAAATAAAGGTAGAGGAAAAAAAAAAAGTAAACCCTAGGTTTGATGAGATAGTTCAGTGAACAACGTGCCTGTTTAGGCAAGCACAAGGACAAGGGTTCAATCCCTCGCACTACATACAGTGCTGGCCCTGGCCCTGGGCATGCTTAGCTGGCAACTGAGATTGGCCATGGTGGTGCATGCCTATTATACCAGCACTGGGGAGGCTGAAAACAGGAGGATCACTACAAATCCAAGCTGCATAATGAGACCCTGTACCAAATACATTTTAAAAAACAAAGCAACTCATATTAAAAGGATAAAGTTGTAAGAAGGGCCAGAACAAAATGGAGAAGACAGCCACACCATTCTAGAATTGTCCTCTCCTGACTCTACACTACCCTCCCAACAGTGGGCTGCCCAGCCATGGGGAATGTACCAGAATGAGGTTAGAGGCCCAACCTAGAGACTCTGATTTGGTAGGTCTGAGGTGGTCCCAGCATCTCCAGTTGACAGGCACTTAGAGGAATCTCAGGTGCCTCCACCCTGGTTGTGTTTTTAGAGGATGCTGTGTTACGGTTTATGTCGAGGTGTCCCCCCAAGGGCTCATGCCTGCAAGGGGCAGCTTCTGGAGTTTGTGATTAATTGTTGTGGGTGTGGATACTGACCCATCCTGGGGCCAGAAATTTGCAATGCAATGTAAGGAGGAGGGGAGAGAAGCTACCTAACTGCCTGAGTTGCTGCCACTTCCTTTGCTCTCTGCTCTTTACCACCACCATGAAAGGATGATCTCTGCCATGTTCCACTCTGCCTTAGAGCCAGCTGAGTATGCACTGAAACCTTCAGTAACTGTGAGCTAAAGAAACCTTTCCTGCCTTCATTTTGCATGCCGGATATTTGTCTCAACAATGAAAGAAGAGTGACTGAGACATGCTGCTTCCTCACAGCCTCACACATTTCCCGTGCTGCTGCTATCCACGCAGGTGATGCATGTGGCTTCACAACCTCCTGCAGCCTTTCTCACTTAATGAAGCCCCTGAAAACATAACCAGCTGCTTACAGAAATAGAGTCAAGGAGACCTTGTGAGGAGCTAGTCTAGTCACCTCGGACCAGGGTACTGTGTCCCCAGTGTGTCCCCCGAGTCATGTCTGCTCTTCCTTTCATGCACCCTGGCCATGCTGTCCTCTGCCATCCTGGTATGCTCCATCTGTCCCTGGACCACTTGACCTTGCTGGCCAAATGTCAAGTCAAGAACAGACCTCCAGGTTTCTTACTTTCCTCCCCAGTGAATAGTTAAGGAGGAGGTTAGGGCTGCTTAGCTGTTGGGAGTCTCTGTGTTGGTTTGTCTACCACTGTCACCCTCTGCACAGCTCCTCTAGGCTGGCACCACTGTCTTTTCATATCCCCATCTGTCCCTCTGAGTCTGAGAACAAAGTGACCCTATGTGGGCTTGGGAGCTGGCCTGGTCACAAGGGTGTATGAAAGCCTGGAGCAACCCCATGCACCTGGAGTGATGTTAGGGGATCCTGCAGACCACCTGATCTTTCCATGTAAATCCTCAAGTGCTCTATAAAGGTGTGCCCAGCTGACCCAATGGCATTAATATCTTTGCCCTAAATGCTACTTCCTCATAGAATCTCAGGACTGGAGGTGGCCCTCAGGTCTGTAGGGCTCATTTCTAACTTTCTTAGTGGCCTTGGGAAGGTGTATTCAGCATCTCCAGTTTACACAGAAAGAGGCCCAACATGTGGAGCTGTGTTAAGGAAAAGCAAGACGCTTCTCTTCCTGGCCCTGGTGCCTGGCATGTCTGTAGTGCTTGAGGTCTTTTTCTTGCCTACCATAAGGGGAATACTGCCTTTGTTTTTAATCTCCTCTTTTCTTCATTCTCATGTACTGCAAGATCCCAAGTTCGATGCCTGATATGAACAACAACAACAAAAAAGCTTGCTCTCTGCTCTGCCTCTGCTGCTGCCACCATTGCTCCTGGCTTTTTGCTCTTGCTGTTTTCTACAGCCACAAACTGCTGCCTTCTGCCATGTGCCACCCTCCCTCGGGTCAGCCGTGGGCTGAAGTCTCCACAAACTGTGAACTAAATAAACTTTCCTTTCCTTAATTCTGAATGTTGTGTATTTTGTCCCAGAAATAAGGGAAAAGTACCTGAGACATAGAGTTAAAACTGTACCTCTTATACATGAGGACAGGCCATAAATTTTATAGCAAGACACTTTATATCACAGCACTTCCTGAGTCATCAGAACAAGCCAAGGCTATTCTATAATTCTATCTCTAGTAATCCATATGGTTTAGTTTAGCTCCTATCTCCTATTTTTTCTTCAGAAATAAGACAATCTTTCCAATCTTCTAAAAGCAAAGGAATCATGCAACGTAATGAATGACATTTGTAATTACATATGATTATTTAATTTCATTAATTCAATGAATAAAAATGCTAAAAATGAAGGATAACTTCTTTATATTTCCATTTTTTTTCAATAAGCAGGCCAATGTTAATAGGCATGTTTAAATGTATGGTTTGCTAACAAAAACTGCATGCAATTGGGCAGCAAAGCCAGCCCATGACAGAAACCAGTACACAACATTCAAAAAGCTCCCGAAATTTGAATGTTTAAAATTTTTTATTTGGAAAAATGGATTTCTTTAAAAAAGTGGCTCTTTCTTCTTCATATCAAAGCACACAATTCTAAGGTAATTAAAAAGGCATCCTATGCCCTGTAAAGCACACATTTTGTAGATACAGTCACCGGCAAATTCAGTGTCCCTTGATTTAACTCTTTGTGCCTACACATGAATTTTGGACAGTTCCAATAGAGTCTATGGACTGTAAGTGCATTTCGCTTCATAGACTTAGCTGACATGAGCCTCAGCTTTTCTGCAGGACATTTACCTGATCTCACTTGCTCTCAGCTGCTCTGCCCTAGGTCAGTGGTGGCAAAACTATGGTAGGCGTGTTTTTCTTTTAAGACAAAAGAAGTTAAGAATTGTGTTTTTCCTTTTTTTTTCCTGAACTAAAACCTCAGTATTCAGGTTCAGCTAGTGTTGGCACTTTGTGACACATAAGTGGGTTTAGGGTTGTAGTTTGGGCCTTCAGCTGTAAAAGTTTCACTATCATTGCCTGGTGTCTTTTAGTTGAGAAATTATTTAACTCTTCCCTTGCATTCACATATTCTCCATTCAGTTGCCATTCATGATGGAACTGGTTGGTGCCAGGCTTGGCAAGGAGATGAGATGAACAAGGAATCATGTTGCTCCTAGTCTAATGCTGAGGCCAGCAAGCAAACTGCCCATGCTGGAGCTGGGGAATCCAGATCATGGAAGGATGGGTGACATTTGACATTTGACAGTGTTTAGCAACATCATCATCACTAATAAGAAATTATTTTTCAGCTGATGTATTTAAAATATTTTCTGCTGACCTAGATCAATAAGCAGCCTCACACTTAATTATCCTTTAGTCATGCAGCCAAGACTTGCAAGCCTCGCCTAAGCTCCAGGCTCTCCACAGTGAAGTCACAAGGTGAATAGTGAACATTTCCAAAATTATAATGCTCATGAAAACAGATCACTCATGTCATTTTGCATACTTTATTTTCCAAGCCAAATGCTTGTTCATGTTTGCTCACTCATTCAGTCACTAATCAATTATTGATTACCTTTCGTGTGTCAAGCATGGTAGTGACACAAGAGGAAATAAAAACAAGTGAATCCCTACTGCCCAGTGGTGCAGTGTGGTGAGCTAGAAGTGAAGAAATGATGTCATTCTGGGTGTGAGAGGCTTGCATATCACAATATAACAGAAGGATAGAGGAGAAATGCTGTATCAGCAAGGAAGCTCTTTCTGGAAGAAAGATCCTGTGCACTTGGCTGGAGATTTGGGTGGGAGTTTGCCAGGCAAGGCTGGTGGCAACAGCAGCAAGGTATTTTCAAGACAGAAGGTTCGTTGTTGCTGATCTCAATGCACATGAGTTACAAAATATTCGACATATTATGTGAGAGATATGTGTAGACTAAGTCTACATTGACATTGTTAGAATTTCCTTTATTTTCTTTATGTTTACTATTGCTGAAAGAAGCCGGCTAGTAAACAGCAGACAGAGAGTCACATTTATAAAACTTAATGACAGTCAGAAAGGCCTCTGGAAATTGATGTTTAGCTTTAAAAAAGGGCTCCATGCCTACTTGTCTTTGGCCACACTGTAAGGACTTTAAATCTGATGACATTGATCATGCCATTATTTAGAATTTATGCCTTACTTTACATTTTCTAAGTGGTTTGTGGGTTTGAGTGGCCCATTACAGGACCCCTGTGTAAAACATGAATGTGAGGAAACTGAGGCTCAAAGCATTTAAGTGACCCACTTGGTATCCCGTGGCCACTGAAAAGCAACATGAGCTCATTACACTGAAGTTTATTCAGTGTTTTAAATCTTCTGATCATGAGGTCAGCTGATTACCCTTCATCCTCTCTACAGCCTTTGTCTTTATATTTTTACAGTGCTGTTGATACAGCCCAGGGCCTCACACATACCGAGCAATCACTCAACCATTTAGACATAGCTCCAGCCCCCATTTTCAGCCTTAATTCTCTTTTAGAGAATTAAAAAAAAGATATATGTATAGTTTTCAGAGGTTATAAATAAACATTTTTAGAAGACAATTATTGTGATCTTTCTATTTCTCTCTCTTTCTCTCTCTCTCTCTCTATATATATAATATGCCAAAAAAACTCAAAGCAATCATTAAATAGGGGAACAAGGAGCGTTAGCTAGTTAAGTCAAGTAAAATAAAATAAAATCATGAAGTATATTCACTTAATACAAAGAAAGGCTGACAAGTAAATGAGGAACAAAGCCAAATGTGGCACATGGAAAACAATGAAATGACAGAGAAATCTAATGGCATCAATAATTATATGAAATATGCTTAGTCTAAATAATATAATAAAAATTGAGTTTATAAGATTGGATAAAAAGGTAAAACTCAACTGTATTCTGTGTATAACACATACATACTACACTTTAAATACAAACACAAATGCATTGAAATACAAAAAAAAGAGTGATATGGCATGCTAACATTTATTAGAAGAAAGCTGATGGTTATATACAACTATAAAAGTAAATGGCCCAGAGCGCAGGCCCGGCGAGTGAGTGAGAATGCCCGGGGCCAGCAGGATCCTGAACAGACCCAGAGCGCAGGCCCGGCGAGTGAGTGAGATGACCCAGGCCCATGGATCCTCATTCGACCCAGGCTGCAGGCCCAGCAGGAAACCCTTCAGCAGAACTCCCTGCAAAGAGGCTAGAGGCAAGACCCACACAGCTGATTCAGGAGCAGAACATCTTCCCAGAGAGACACAAAGGGTTCAACTCTAACGCCTGCAGCAGAAAGAAGTGGAGCACACAGCCAGAACCAAACAACTCACCTGGAGGAATCAGAACTTCATAGATCCAGACCTGGTGCTAAGGTAATAACTCTATCTAAGCTCTACACCAAAGGTAAGAAGACAGTGATATACAAAATGACAAAGAGAAGGAACAAAATGCAGTCTCAGGCCCCAACTCCACCCAGTACAAATGCAGAAGACACTAGCACTGAGGAGACTGGAAATCACACACCAGATATCTCTGAAATAATAGCGTTGACAGTAAAGAATCAACTGCAGAAAGGTATAGAAGAAATCAGATCAGAAATAATTTCGGAACTAAAAACTGTAGTGATAACTATAATCAAAGAAGTACTAAGTGCTTCTAAAGAATACACTCATTAAAAAAATAGAGCAGAATATAAAAATGATGGAACCCCTGAATAAACAATTTAGGAAAGAAATAGAATCTATGAAACAGGTTCAAAGTGATATACAGGAAGTTAAAACTTCAATCACAAGCTGGCAAAACTGTTTGAGTGCAAGTGAAAATGACTTTCTGACCTGAAAGACACCATTGCAGCTAGTGAAAAAGTAAGAAAAGATCTCTTTAAAACAACTAGGATGCAGGAAAAAATAATTCAATACCTGCAAGATGATGCAAAGATGAACAATGTGAGACTAATAGGCATCAATGAGAAGGAAGAAGTCAATACAAATGATATAAAAAGAATATGGGCAGAATAGCAGAAAACTTCCGAAATATGGGGCAACAATCTGACATTCCTGTAACCGAAGCATATAGAACTCCAAATAGTATCAATCCAATGAAAACCACACCCAGACACATAATAATCAAGATTCCAGAAATTCAGCACAGGAACAGTATACTAAAAGCTGCTAAAGAAAATAAACAGATCACATTTAAAGGAAAACCATCAGAATAATGGCAGATTTGTCTTTACAAACCATCAAGTCAAGAAGAGCATGGAGCAAAGTACTTCAAGTCTTGCAAGAAAACAAATTCCAACCCAGACTGATCTATCCTGCAAAACTCTCTTTCAAATATAATGGAGAAGTGAAATATTTTCATGACAAAGAACAGCTAAAGAATTTCATAATGACAAAGCCAAGCCTACACAGACTACTAAATGATGTTCTAGAGGGAGCAAATTGATCATAGCCCCATGAATGAGAACGGAAAGAACCTGCCAAACAGGGCAAACAATTAAACAGAGGAGAATAAGAGATATACGATAGTAGTCTTTTAGTTATTCTTTTGTGTTCAGCAGCAGAATATTTTCATCAGCACACCCTACAAATGGACTTCTCTTCCGCCCTATGAGTCATGATTCCACCTGAGTCTACAGGGTGGATTTCAAAGAAATAGCTGTAGCTCAGTTCCACAAGTGATACCTAGCCACCACTAACTGTCACGGTCATTATGCATGTCCACAACACACTAGAACTTTGTGCGATATCTTATCCTCAAACTGTTAGAAGTGCTGGTCATTTACTTCCCATCCCAGTATTTATCTTATGTTTTACTCTTAGTACTTCTTTGTTATCATGAAAACATTTTCTTAGTTCAATTGTTTTGAAACATTTAATTTTCTGAATATTGCTTAATCTTAATTTTTGTTCTAAGATTTATACTATATCTTTGACTTACAATTTATTTAAAAGACATTGTATGATATCTTCTTCTAGTATTAGAAACTTTAAAAAGTATATTTCCACTTTCTGTTGACTTTAAAAAAAACAGAGGTTTGTACCTATAAAAAAAAGTAAATGTGAGAGAAAAGAATATTACCAGAATTAAAAAAATAATTTCATGATAAAATCTTAGATGAACAGGAAGACATATCAATTCTCAGCACTTATATGTCAAAGAACATAACTTCAAAATACATATAACAATAATTGATAACACTGAAAAGAGAAATAGATAATCAACCATGAAGGTCATGAATTTTGATATTCTTATCTCAGTAGTTTATGGAAAAATTAGGCAGAAAATCAGTCTTAACTGATGCTACTGATCTACTGACTTCATTGATATTAATATACCATGCATCCTAACAATAGTAGAATGCGTGTTTTTTTCAAATACAAAGATATCTTGGTTCACAAACTTAATTTGTTCTACAATTTTGGAAAAGATAGCCATATTTATGTTTGTGTGGGAAACAGGGTGGTGGGATGTGTTCATTACCCAATGTTGAGTTCAAAATCAAACACAAAATTTTGACAAATGCTTCTGCTTGTGAACTAAATTGTATGCAAACAAAAGCATTCACAAGCCAAGATACCACTGCAAATACAGAAGAGTTAGCAAGGTAGACTATATACCGACCCATGAAACAACCTCGATACAAATAAAAGGACTAAAATTAGAAATAAGTAACACAAAGAAGTCCAAGGAATTCCTAAATATTTGGAAACTAGCAACAGATTTCTAAAAAACAGAAGAAAAATAAACAAAAATACAGTATGCCAAAATTTATTGAAATCTGTTAAGGGAGTTTTCAATCTAAAAAAAACAAAATCAAGGGGCTGGAGAGATGGCTCAGTGGTCTAAAGCACCTACTTGGAACTAGCTTGGCAAAGCATCAGGGACCGCGGTTCAATCCCCCAGCACCACATGCCAGCCAGCCCCGCCCCCTGGTGGGCTGAGCTGGCCACACACACACACCACACTCTCTCTCTCTCTCTCTCTCTCTCTCTCTCTCTCTCAAATAAATAAAAAAAACAAAAACAAAAACAAAATCAAAAACAAATTCAAAAACAAACCAACAAACAAAATGGCATTACATACAGAGTAGAAATTTTTTCTAAAAAAGGTCTGAACTAGTTGTCCTTAGCTTCTTTTTAAGAAAGTAGAGGGAGAAGAGCAAATTAAATTCAAATAAACAGAAGACAAGAAATAATAAAGATTAAAGCAGGCATCAATGGAACAGAAATACAATAGAAAAAAAAATCAGTAAAACACCAAACAAGATTTTTTTTAAAGAAAATCAATAAAATTGATAAATCTCAAGACAGAATGATCAATAAAAAGAGAAGACAATTTGTCAATATCAGGAATGAAGGAGAGATGACATTGCTAAAGATTCTGCAGATATTGAAGAAAAGAAATATCATGAGTAACTTTATGCCAATAAATTAGACAACCTCCATAATCACCACGAATGGAGAATTTCATGAAAGGTACAAACTTCTAAAACTTATACCAGCAGAATCATCAAACCTGAACAGACTCCTGCTTACTGAAGTAACAGAGTTTATTGTCAAAATTTTCCACATAGAAAACCCCAGGCTCAGATGGCTTCAGCAGGGAATTCTAAACTAATGTCTATGCTCCTGTGCAGCCTCCTCCAGAATATAGAAAAAATAACATTTTTTTTCTTCCCAGTAAGTTTTACTCTGATTCCCTAGTCTAAAAAAGGTTTTACTTGAAGCTGCACACCAGCACCCACCATGATCACACGTGCGGACATCCCAGAGACTTTTAGCAAAATCCTACCGAACAATGCCAGGTAGTATAACAGGGTCAATTAAGGATCATTCTGGAAAGCAAGGCTTGATGTATGAAAATCCATCAATTAATAATCTAAAATGAGGGCTATTATTTTCTCTGTAGATACAGAAAAATCACTGGACAAATCAGCTTCTACATTTGATATTCTCAGTAAGGGAAGGATAGAAGGATGCTTCCTTTAACTTAATAGAAGACATTCATAAAACCAAATTCACCTGGCATCATGCTCACTTCAAAAGACTAGGAGCTTTCCAGTAAGATTAAGAGCAATACAAGAGTGTCTTCTTTTATCTTTACTGCTCAGCAGGGTATTGGTGAGAAATTGCAAGAAAAATACATGAAAGATAACCAGATTAAATAGCTGCCACAAACATAATTTTCTATGCTGAAAACACAATACAATCTACAATAAAACTACTAGAACTAATATATTACTTTAGGAAAGTTGCAAGACATAAGATGAAGAAACAAAAATAATCAAGTATTCTTCTAGATCCAACCCGTCTGACCACGCTGAGTTTTATAGATGATGTGGAGAAACCGGAACTCTCATGCATTCCTGTTGTCAAAGAAGCAACACCGTCAATTTGCAATGCAATTTGGTAATTTATATAAATTTAAACAAACACCTATTGTGCAATTCAATCATACTAGTCCTAAGGACTTTACAATTATAGAAGAAAATCCAGATCCCCAGGAGACATGTGTGGAAATGTTCATAGCAGCTCGCTTGCAATAGCTAAAAAACATGAAAAAACCAAAATCTGTCCAAAAACCAAATGGATAAGTACACTGTGGCACATTCACACAAATGAAATGCTCCTCAGCAATGAAAAGGGGTGACTGTTGCGCTGTGGCTAGATCTCAAAATCATGCTGAGTGAAAGGAGATGGGCAGAAAAAATGTGTACTGCATGATTCCAGTCATGGAAGAGGCAAGAAAATGAAAACCCAGCTCGAATAAGAGAAGAAATGGGGAGGGAGACAGAACACAGCAAGGTGTGGCAGGGGAAAGGACATAATCAACCTGGGGGGAGTCCTGGACCCATGGCTCCTGCTCTGTACACGGGCAGGAAATTCCCACTGCATCCACGTGAAATATGTGCATTCTATCGCACACCAACACAGATCTTAGAAAAATTTTAAACATCTTTTGTAAATTGTCTTACGTTCATCAGTGTCATTTTTATAATAGAGAGATGCTTATTAAACAGTACTTGAATCCTTTCCTATGATAATTTAAGTTGCCAGAAATAGTCTCAGTCAGTGCCATAGGTCAGCAAACCTGGGACATGGGGTTATTTGGTTTTCTTTTAAGACAAAAGATGTTAATGTATGAGTTTTATCTAAACTAAAACCTTAGCATTCAGGCTTAATTGTAGCATGAGTACTTTGCAATAAACAAAGGAGTTTGGGGTTGTATTTTGTACACTCATCTCCAAAAGTTTCTCCGTCACTGGCTTAGGACATGCCCCAAGAAGAAACCCAGGCAGCTGATTAAATGTTCCACTGTAGCAGTAAGTCCCTCATGAAGGGTGCTTCACATAGCAGAGCAACTGGAATTAAAGCAATGGTGGAATAGTATGGATTTTGTGCTCTGCTTTGAACTATCCTGGTGTTAAAATTTAAGTGAGTATCCCTGACACCCAAGAATGCCTCTAGCATCAGTCAGACTTAATGGTGAACCGAATCGCCGCTTGGTGAGATGCTGTCTACTCCTGCGCCTGTGCCACAGTGTGTCGGTCCCAGCACTTGGGAGCCATGGCCAGAGCCTGTCTCCAGCTCTACCTGAAGCCACTGTCTCTGTTGAGAAAGCGTACCACACATTTATAGTGGCACAGATCCCCACAAGCCAAGAAAGCATTAGCTCATTAGTTTTTGTTTTGTTTTCAGACATGTTAGAATAGTTGAGAAAAGAGCTTATAGGAATTATGGCCTCTGAGACCAAGAGTGATGGGAGACCTCCTACCTTAGAGAACCAAACTCATTACAAACTCTGCACAGGTCTTGTTCTGGAGGTGCTTAAGCTGGGGTTTCTGAACAAAAAACAAGAGTAGGGACATTAAATTTGGTTGATAAATATCCTTCATTCTGGTTTAAGAGTCCAAGACAGAGTCTTGAGAGGAGAACGAGAACCACTAAAAGTCAATGCTTTTACTTGGATTCTACTGGGCTGGCATTATTGAATAGTCAGAATTTCTAAGATTAGGCATTGGATATAGATAGTTTTTGCCAAGAATAAAAAAAAGATATTGACTAAAAAGTCATGGTACAATTAAGATTTAATTAGCTTCACAATCACTACAGCAGAAAACTACTGTTTGCTATACATACTATTTCCTTTTCTTGTTAAGATTATGTCTCTGTTCATTATACTAAGCATATTCATTTGTGTCCCTCTCCATGTGGCAGTATGAGGTAGCATTGCTGTGTCTCCATGCCATCCTGTTCTGCTTCCTGTAGATTCACCATACGAGCTGTCCTAAGTCTGTAGCTTAGACACCGTTTCACTTCCAGCTATGTGACCTCCAGCACACACCAGAGATTGCCATTACAGAGGCACCTACTGAATGGCACCACATTAGTATATTATTGCATAACTAATGACTCATCGACTGTAGTATGAAAAAGATTGATAATTTACAAAGAAAGTCAATCAATAAATAAACTTTCCCTAACCAGCTTGAGAGTTGCTGGAGTGACATTCCATTATCCCATCAGGTGTACTGCAGCCAGAAGTGTGAAGCCTCCACAGGCAGAGGACCCTATGCTCCTTACTGGCTCACACGTCCCTCCCATGGCATGGTCTCCCTTCCCCGCATCTAGAGCCTCACTACCACCTGCCCCTGTCCAGATACATATTTGTGTGTCGTGTCAGTCCATAGCACAGGGTGGCACAGTCTGCCAGCAGGATGGCTGCCAGTGGTGACAGCACCATGTCACTTGGGCCCCTGGCAGCTGATCCTCTGTAGACAGCGCTGTCAGAGAATCAGAGACTTCCACATGCACGAATGAAATTAACTTCTGTTAGTGTGACATTTTCTGCAATCAATACTCACAGGATCCTTGTCTCTGGGATCAAAATTCATAAATCAAAAGCAGAAAGCATGAAATAAGGTATTTGATAAATCCATTAACTGAAGTGGCAGCGTACTTCTGTCACGCTGTCTAAAGTACACTTGTGTGAGCAGAAACCTTCCAGGTCCCTCGCCGGGAGAGGGTATGGGAGTTCTGGCCTTCTTGAGAACACTGTATTTACCGGGGTGTCTCTTCATTTCAGAATAGCAATTCAATCTGTATTACTCAATAGAGCAATTCTTCTTTATTTGCTCTGGGTTCCTGGCTGGGTGGAGAAGGTGAGGCGCGCCTAAAAGGCAGCATGCAGACATCCAGCTGGAGCTGCTAGATAGAAGATGCGAACTGGGAAACTAGCTTAGTTCTCCTAGAGAGAGAAAGGGGTGTGTGTGGATGTTGTGGATGTGGGTGTGGGTGTGTGTGGGTGTGTGTGTAGGTGTCAGTGTGTGTTTATATAGATGTTTATGCATCACACAAATATAGAATAAGTAGGCAGGTAGGCAGGCAGACAAATGAGTTTTTGAGTGTATGTGTGTGTGGTCATGAATATGTGTGTGCGTGCACACATGTACAGTTGTTCACCTGCCTTGGCTTACTGTATGTCAAGACTTAAGGTAATCTGTGTGTAAAAATGCTTGGTAGTTTGTCATCCCTCAGTGGGAAAATGGAGAGCCACAGCTACTGAGCATCTAAAATACTCAATGGCCTCTCCTTGACCATGTGTCACATTCCTGCCCCTGTCACAATTGTTTTCTCATTTTATGGGGCACATTTTATGACAGTACACCAGATCCTTATACTTTCTGCACACAGACCCACGAATCAAACATTTTTTAAAAGTAAATTATGACACCACCACTCAACTTTGTGCTTCCTGAGCTACAGGTTCTTGTCCCTTTTTTTTTTTTTTTTTTTTTAGTTCCAAATCTGCAAATATTGCCTAAGGGTAGTAGTAGGAATTACTTTCATCTGAAAATTTACTGATTTTTATCAGCAGACATTTATTTAGGACTTATGGAGTGGATAGAATAGGTGAATGCCAGCCACCGGGTCCTTTCCTGGAGCTGCTGGAGGAGTCTTAGAGCTATCAATTGAACTAGGGAGAGACCCACATCATGCTTTCAATTTGTGCAATGCAGTGAGAGATTCATTCTATTACTGGAGAGAATTACAGATCCCATGGACTGTTGTTAATCTTTAGTTAATAAAATGTTCTAAAAGCTCTTTCAGTTGCAGATGTGTTTGTTCTGTTTCTGGCACTGTCCGAACCTCTGTTTTCTACAGAGAACTGACTGTGCAAGGCGCACTGTCCACTGATCAGGAGTATGGGGGGAGTTCTTTTATGTCTTCTTGGGCCTGGCCTGTGGTGAATCTTACCAACCTCTGAAGGTTGGGGGAAGAAATTTGAGACGGCAATAAAACTCTGCTCACCTGGTCCCCGACCCCACCAGGGCATCCATCTGTCAGGGCTGATGGTCAGGGCAGAACTGAAGGAGAAGCAGCCCTTCCTGAGACACGTGGGTTTCCCAGAGGAGGATCTCTCACAGATTCCACTCCAAACATGATTATACTCTCAGAGTAGGTGATGAAAAGGACAAACATTTCTAGTCTCTGCTTCTGGCATGGTCTTTTGCACCTGGAGGCTTTGTCACATCTCAGAGAAAGTGTCTTGTCCCTCATCAGTGCTCAGAGCAGGAGTGGGAATGTGGCCGAAGCTGCAGCACTCTAAGCAAACTTAGACTTTGCAGAAGAGAGGCTCTTGGCGGAACTGGCAACTTCACAGACTTTGAATGGAAAGAAGGCACTGCAACGGAAAGTGACTGAGGGATAGAAAGCTGGCAGAGACCCTGCATGGAAGAAATTCTGCCAGCTCAGAAGCTCATATGTGCCTCTGTAGAGTGTAGTTGTCTAGTTGTTTCCTAGTTTTGGAAAACAAATATTTAGTGTGGCTAGATGTGTAGGACATTAAGGGTGGGCCAGGTGAGGGAGGTACCTGTGGGACCGGAGACCTGCCTCCCTCTCAGCTCGTATGTACCACGTCACCAGCGCATGTGTCTATACACATGGACATGTTTGCTTTTTCATGTTTCTTCATTACAAGCTTCTATTTTTTCTCTGAAAATAAGTTTAATCATTACTATCTCAGAGATATCTTTCTACCCAGCTAAATTACAAGCCTCTGATTAAACTATGACTTTGACTCATTTATCATGGCACCTTTGATGTGTAATGCATCTCCAACCAATGTTTTTAGAATGAATGGGTAGAAAGTAGGTGAAGAGGTACCAGGAGCAAATCTCAATGATTAAGGCCCCAAAGTCAGACCAGGTACAGACAACAATGAATATTCTTTGGGCTTAACTAATCTTAGGAATTAGAATACTGAGTGGGTCAAAACTTCTCATGCACTTTGAAATTTTTCTTCTTTAATTTAGGTATTAAATGCAGTACATACATGGACGACGGCATTTTTCCTCTTGGATCACTTTAGAGATGAGCCATTGCCTGCTGGAGTACTGAGTTAGGCGGGCCCCGGGATCTGGCTCTGCCTAACTCTGGCTCTCTTCCAGGCACACAGCAGGGTGGACTGGTGCACTCTGCTTCCTGAGACTCGACTGTAGAGCGGCAGAGCTCACAGCCACCATGGGGAGCAGTGCACTGTCCTTGGCAAAGAAGGTCCGTCGACATCCTCTGTCGGTCATGCGAGCCAGAGCATGTTGTGGTCATAAGCAGTCTGTGACTTCCCAGGCCTCCAGACTACGAAGCTTCATCTTGCTTTTTAATTTTTCATATAGCTGAAAATTGTGCTCATTACAATCACTTGGGGATCCAGGATGATAGAGTAGCCAGCATTTCCAAGGTGACATTGGCCACACAGGAAGGAAAGAACTCACACACATGCTCTCTGACTGTTCAGAGCTCACATGTGTTCCCACAGTTCAAGACAAGAAAGGTCGTGGCACCCACTCCTCTGCGAGAAGACAGCATAGACCTGGATGTGCCCAGAGGGAGGACAGCCATGGCATGCGGCGAATGCCCAGGGCGCTGCAGAGCAGTGCTCAGAGTAGGGCAGACTGCTCTCAGAAAACTGTACCACAGTGCCTGACACCAGGGCTTGTTCTCATGCTCGAGACATGGTTTCAGAGTATGCTTTAGTGGCTTGGCGTCCTGGGAGGCCTTCCTTCTGAGGCTGCCCTAATGAGATCCTGGAAGCTGATCTTGTCTGTTTGGGTCTTTTGGTTGAGCGTTCTCTCTGTGACATGTACTATGCTGACCAAGACAAAAGCAGTATTGCCTTCCTGCACGCACCATGAATTTTTCTGCTGTGTTTTTGTGTGGTTCTCAGTCACAACAGAAGAGCCAGAGTGCAGAAGATGGGCCTCACCTCAGAGGGTGAAGGCTAAATGCAGAGCAAAAGACAAAGCTTACATTTCAGAGGTACAACATGGGTCTGAGAACAGGATTACGGGCCAATGGAGGTGCCTGCCTGTGTCAATTGGGCTGCTGTCATAAACGCCAAGAGTGGATGGCTTTCCCTGGAAGCTGGAAGCTGAGGTCTGGGGCAGCACGGCAGAGGTCTCTTCCTCTGGTCACATCTTTATGTGCTTTCCATGGTGCATGTACAAAGAGTGCTCTGATTTCTCCTCATAAAAAGATTAAATCCAACATGGGGGCTCATTCTTCATGAATGCCTCTAAGCCCCCTGTCTCCCAAGGGCCCACCCCCTTATACCATCCCACTGATGTGAGGGAGGTGTAGGCTCCCATAAGAGCGGCACTCGGAGTGCTGAGGATCTAAACCAGGCAGCTCCAGACAGTGGTGTCTGGCCAGGACACACCACAGGAACCAGTGCTCTTGCAAGGAGATGTGCCGAGGTCGGTGTCCTAGTCACCTTCCCCTTGTGAGACAAAAACCCAACATACAAAGTGACATGAAGAAAGGGTTATTCCCGCTTACAGTCTGTAGGGATTCCAGGTCGTGTTCAGCTGGCTCCAAGAGAAGGCAGCATAGCAGCAGGGCACCACAGAGGAGCCATGGTGACATACTCCCGGAATGAAGCTGAACATCTCCACAGGACACAGGACACCCAGGGAACCTGAGTGCCCTATGGCCACATTCGGAGCAGTGCTGGCTCAGTTTTGCTGCCTGGATTATATCACCCATCGTCCTGAAGCTGCCACCATTGCTGGGCAGGTGCCTGTTTCACCATACCCTCTTCAGTTTCTATTGTGGAAAAACATTTTAAGATGTTTCTAATGCCAGTGAATAAATATTACCTTCAAATAAAGCCACATCGAAATGAATGTTTTAGAATAACCAGACTCTTAGAAGAGCTTTTATTTTCAAAATTAAAGGTATATAAAGCTCTTGATTTCATCATTTGTCCTTTCACAGAAGAAAAAAACAACCCTCAGTATAATCCAAGTTCCAGGAGATTACTGAGGATATTCCCTTTGGCATGGACACAAGGGAAGGTATATTTAGGAGTTGCTTCACTCCTGAAATACTTTAAATAGGCCATAGTATGCATGTGCACAGAATAAATTTCCGGTAGAAAATGCCAGTATTTCTTTCACGGCAGTCCCTATGAACAATACTACAAACAACAAATGGTTATTTAACTAACTTTAATGATATCTGCATAATCTCTCTAAGTTATATATTCCCATCAATGAAATAGATTTACTACCATGCAACAAAGATCTGAGAAATGCATCTATTTATTCCTCTAGTGACAAGGACAGCGGCCTATTCTTATTTAGCGCAGCAACTGCATGTCTGTAACTGAATTCTTATGAACTGTTGACCCACTTTTCTCTGGCTCTGAAGATATGACAGCAACCTTTACCTCTCTGCATTATACATCCCCTGTCTATCAATCTGAACAAATGGTTTGATACTTTCAGCTTCTAATTACAAAGGCAGCCAATAATTGGAGCAGTTTTTTTCTGTATGGATCCTCTGTCATCTTGTGTGTCAATAGTTGTGTGGCTTTCCCAGGAGCCCAGACAGACTATGGTAGGTGCCCTTGAGAAAGATTTTGTTGTTATTTAAATTCAATAAAGTTTTCCCGCTCTCTGCCTTTATTCTGTCTGTTGCTCTGCCACATCCCCACCTTGACACCATCTGTTTTCTTTTGAAAAAAGAAATATGAGAAGAAAATATGCATTAAAGAATAAAATTTCCTGGCTATTATTGAACATTTATATTTTTTCCAACACCCAAAGAAAATGTACCTTATAGTATCTCATAGCCTGTTGAAATTATGATTTGCTCACCTTTATATGCAGCTCTTTTTTATTTTTAAAGAATACAAAATAGGGACAGAAAAAATATTAGAAATGTTACAAGATTTCACTAAACAAAGTAATAGAAATTCAACAATGGTTGCTTTATTATGTGAAGGTGTCCTCAAATTAGCAGTTCTTGAAATATAAACTTGAAAAGTGGTCCTATAAGGATGTGTGCCAGATATTACAGGAGTGAGCCTAGCCAGAGACAGAACACAGACGCCTCAGCCCTACCCAGGATGTGAAAGGATGCTATGGACTTTTGGGTCTACTGGGTGAAGAAGTCCTTTGTGGCCATGTCAACTGTCATGAGACTGGTTAAACACAACCTAAACGTTGACAATGGACATTCCTGCATGCATAGTGCCACTTTCCAGCCTACTCTCTGTGCCATGCTCTTTCAGGGACTACTCCCAACGTAGCTTGCAGTGCCCCTCGTGCCTGCATGAATTAAGCTCCAATGTTTCCCAGAATTGTTTGCCAGTTATTTGGCAAGGGGGTTATGAGTTGCTGTGTAACCAGCAGTGCCTCCACTTTGCTTTTCCTGGTTGGGGCTGGTTGTGTGACTCACCTTGACCAATAAATAGGTTATGATATGTGCATGCATACATGCCCACCCATGTGCACATGAGTGTGAAAGGTGAATTATGTGCCTGCCTGTATGTATGCAGCTGTGTGTGAAATGCATTTTGTATGCATATATATACATATATATGCATATATGAAATATGTCTTTTTTACAGATAAAAAAACCAGATGTGATGAACTCAAGCAATGTAATATTTTCCAGCCAGAGAAATGGCTGAAGTCGTGATGCATCGTACTGACAAGCATAATCCCAAGTGCTTATGTGCTGGCAGCAGGAGCATGAGTGTGCAGAAACCAAGACGCTCGCCGTCACCACGGGATGGGAGCGGGCACTTTGCAAGAGACCTTAGTCCACAAAAAGTGACTTACAGATTTGGCAAACTATTATGAAGACTGAAAATTATAAGGAAATCAATAAACATTCAGTAGAGCAGTCTGGAAGGTGCTAAATGGGTTTAAGGTTAAAAGAAAGGAATGCATTAGTAAGGTAATATACTATGGAATGTTGTTGGTAATTTTTAAATGGCATTGAGATTACAAATATTGCCTTAAGACTATGCTAAAATAAACTGTACAGTGGTTATTATGCTAAAGAATATGGACTCATAACCTGACATCACATTACATTCTTAGAAGGAACATTTGGGACCACGTGACTATTCTTCTCCCCACCAACACACCCACTCATTTCACTGCCTACTTTTGATGCATTTCTCTTTAAATTATTTTTATTTCTCTACCATATGTCATTGGAATTTCTCTTCTTACTTGGAGATATATGTGTCTATGTATGCATTATATGTTCAATTTCTTTCTTTCTTTCTTTCTTTTTTTTTTTTTTGGTCTATTTAAGGACAGGGTCTCACTATGTAGATTGGACTCGTAGTGATCCTCCTGTTTTCAACCTCCAAAAGCTGGGATTACAGGTGTGAGTAACCAAGCCCAGTCTCAATCTCAGGTCTCAGTGTGCCCCGGGGGAGGGGCCGGCACGGCATGCTGCGGATCGAACCTTGGCAGCTGAGCTGTGCCTAAGCAGGAGCTTTAGTCCACTGACCTATCTGGTGGGCCTTTATTTAATTTTTCTGTACATTATTTCTAAGTGAAAACCAGAGCTTTACATGGTGCTCAATTAGTTATTTCTTTGCTTTTTACTTGAAATATAAGAACAAGGAATTTCAAGGTGATGTTATTTATGTCCAGAAATGAATATAATGAATATAAGATGTAGTTGAATGAATTTGATGATTATTTAATTTTTTTACAAATATTATCACAAGGGCTGTCCAGATAGCTCAGCAGATTAAAGCACCTGCTTAGCCAGACTCAGGGACCTGGGATTCCATCCCTGGCATGCTGTGCCAGCCCCGCCCCTGGGTGTGCTGAAACAGCGATTGAGACTGGGCATGGTGGCACCCACCTGTAATCCCAGCGCTTGGGAGGCTGAAAACAGGAGAATCACTAAGAGTACAATCTGTGTAGTGACAGCCTGTAGACCCTGTACTAACTTAAAAAAAAATTATCACACTAAAAGACACACTGTCATTAATCCCTTTCAAAACACTATCCCTCACTTTAAACACATTTATACCATTATTCTCGCAGCTCTCTGCAGTTCCAGCAGGCCTCACTTCTGAGTGTCTTTAGCGTGCTCTTTCAGTGTTTTCCATGTCCTGAATTGATTCAAATACCTTTTGTGGCATTTGGACTCGGAGAAGAGGCAGAGGCTGCACAGCGCCAGACCCCATGGGGAAGGTGTGTGCGAACACAGCCTGAGGTTTCCTGGAGCCTCCTTGCCCTTGGCATGGCCTGGTGGCAGTGTCACCATGCTCTCTGTCAAACCTCATGAGGACTTTTATGAAGGGGAACTTCCAGAGCTGCTTGAGCAAGTGGCGAGAATGGTGAGATACCTGTGTCCAGAGCAAGGGGGCTCCATGGCAATGTGGCTTGGAAGGTAATAAATTATTTTGTATTAATACACACACCATAGTTTCTGACCAGCCCCTGAGTTCAATCCCCAATACTAAAAAATAAAATAAAATAAGATAAATATCAACAACGGGAATTATTTTCATTTTATCCACATGAGTTGATAAAATATTAGGATGATTATGTCATGCAGTGGCAGACAGAAGTGAGGACAGCTGAGATTTTCTGGCACAAGTCCAGGGTGCATTGAGCCCAGCACAGGCTAATGGGCCTCTTCCTGGGCTCAGCCAGAGGACAAGGCCTCCAGGCCCATACCTGGCCCTCTCAGAACTGTGCTTCACTCTCTGTCCCTTAGAGACTGAGGAGAGCTGCCGTTTACCTGCTACGGTCACAGACATGAATTAATTTTGGCTCATTTAATCAGAGTATTACTGTGTCTGTGTAACAGCCCCCATACTTTCTGAAATAATTAAGTTTTTAGAGTTTGGAATAGCTTAAATTTGCACTTTGAACATATCTAATTCAAAGTAAACAAAATAAAGGTGAGTTTAATTAGTGCTTTTGCAGTCAAACATTGTCAACACAACATCTCCTTTTGAGGAACTCAGAAGTATTATTTTACAACTGTAGATTTTGTTCTATTACCTGGAATGATCTTTAGAAGATGCCATCTTCAACAACACAAAACATACAGATGTTTATGAAATCTAACCATTAATGCCGTGGTTTGGTTTAAAAGAGATTTTATAATATATGCTTGGTTATTAGTCATACTTTTATTATTTTTTCAATTGTAACATTGAGGGAAGCACACATCAGAGTCCTTGGTAAGTGCACACCCAGGTGCGTGGTGGATGGAATTGAGCAGTAGGTATGAAGGATGAAATGGTTTACCCATGCTCCTTCTCCCCAGGCACTGGGGATGAAGCCAAGACTCAAGCACCCCAGAAAGCAGTAGCATGATCCTCACATTGGTTCAGAGCCTTTAACCCCTTGGAGTGAGTGGGTGAGGAACCTTGGAGCACAATGCTCACTGGGCCCTGGAGCCAGGCTGTGCTATGCAAGGTTGAAATTTCAGAAGCAGACGTTAGTATCAAAATCTGTGTGCAGCTCCCATATTTCACTGAAGTAGAAATGGTGTAACAGATATGCCTAGAAATGGCAAGGACTGCAAAGAGTGCAGGCTCCTGCCCTACAGGATGGTACCGAGTCCAGGCACTATAGCCCAGACCCTGGGTTCTCTACTCATCACACCCCAGACTTTGCAAGTTGGAGCGTGCTATATTCTAGGCTTTTATCTCCCTTGCCTATACCTGCATACTAAGGACTGAGCCCCTCACATGCTCAGAAAGCTCTATACTATCAGTGAGCTACAGGATATATACTTTTAAATTTTATTCAGCCTCTGAAAAGAAAGACACTGAAAACTGAGCTTTCATTGGGGATATCATAGCAACACCAGTAGATCTGACAGCAAATGCATGTAGTGTATATAATTTTAATGCCTGTTTCTGTTTGGAAGGCCCATCTCAGACCTGTCCTGTGGCCTTTGTTCTGGTCCTCACAGGTGGCCCAGGGTTCACACTATAGGTAGTTGTCCATTTGATAGTTGAATGGCCTTGTTTGGGAGGCAGTCAGTGCTATGACAGTTGGGCTTTGTGGGGTCTGAGGCACATGACCTCCACCTATAGGTGGGAACAAACCAAGCTGACTCCTGCAGTTTAGCTAGGGACTTGTGCTCACCTGCTTGGGGGATGTTACTTCCTCCAGTTTTGGGGCTGGACCCATGACGCGCACACCTCTCCGGCACAAAAGTCACCTTCTCAGGCCTTTCTGGACCACCCTGGCAACTGGTCTTCCAGCCACCTTCATCTCATGCTGCTCATCATGCTATGGAAGCTTTTATTAACTAGCTCATTTCTTGTGCCTCCAGAATAACATGAGCCTGTGAGGAAGCTTGGGTGAGCCCCAGTTGGCAGGTTCAGCTTTTTCCTCTGTGACTGTCCCACCAGGACTCTCACACAGGAGCCCATCCTGCAACCTTGCATCACTGGGCGTGGCCAGTTGGGGTTCCTTCTGTGTCCCCTCTGCCTGCCCTGCTGACATGCATGCTCTCTGGAGCACTAGGTGCAGATATATCAGGCCGCACCCAGTCACGCATGCTCCAGCGTGACCTCCCCACTGCTGAAACTTCATATTCTTCTTCTCACATCGCTGGCCTTTTTCAAAGTAGGCACCTGCAATTTTCTCTAAGTCTTTGTTTTGGCAGTAGAGAGGAAAAGAGTGGAATTCCTGAGATGGGACCCTAGGTATGTTCAACATCAGAAGGAACACTGTGTCAGAACAGCCTGGTGTGCACTGTGCGCATGTGCTCTGGCCACTGTGTGGGGAGACCAAGACCACATTTGGACAAACAGTCTGGAGGACACAGGGTTCTGGGCTTCAGATGCTCATGTGAGCCATCCCCACACAGCATAGATGAGGATCTGGCCATGAGCAAGTTTCCCAAGGAGAGAGCATCTTGGACCATATGATGGCCGCCGCATGACAGCTCTGTTGTTAACCTACACTCTGTAAAGAGTGCACAGTGTCTTGCTTCCTCTTATGTCAGAGTGACTGCTTCTACAGAATGAAGCCTGTGGGATTAACCCTTGTGAAAGGGAACATGAGGAGGGCAGACTTCAGAATCCAGCATTATTTTTAAATGTATTTAGTACAGGTTCTACAGGGTCTCACTCACTACACAGATTGGACTCATAGAGATTTTTCCTCTTTGTTAGCCTCCCAAGTGCTGGGATTACAGGCCTGCTCCACCACAACCAGTCTCAATCACCACCTCAGGATGACTGGGGGTGGCGGGGCTAGCACAGCAGGCCAAGGATTGAACCCCTGGCCCTTGCATCTGCCTAAGCAGGCACTTTAATCCCTTGAGCTATTTAGCCAGCCCAGAATCTAGCTTTTTGGAAGGTACTATGTAAGCTTTCTTTCAATGGCAGCACCATCTTCACAGCCTTCAAGCCCAGCCCACACTCTCTGCAGCTGCTGAGGTCTTTATTCTGAAGATGCTCCCTGCTGCCTTTGGCATGCCTCTGCAGGAGGCTGGGATGGCAGCTTTGCACTGGAGATTCACTCCTATCTGATCTCAGCATCAAAATTTCACGACTCACAGGCCAGCCGGACAAAGCTCAGTTCAGGTTGTACAGGATGTATAGTATGGGCAACCACATGCAGTCTCCTGTCTGTGGAACCAGGAACCTGAAGTCTGTGAATAGTCTGCCCTTGGAGGTTTCAGGGTGTTGATGTAGGACTTGAGATCACAGTGCACTGTGGAGTGTAGGTTTCAGTGTAATGGGAATGCTGTCATCTCCCTCTCCATATATGCGCACGCATAACACACACACACACACACACACACACACACACATACACACACGTATCCATATATTTAAAAGATTTAACTTATTTTAGTTTCATTGTAACAAATTAGAGGATGTCATCATCCAAAAGGATAACAGTAAACAGCTGAATTTGATCCAAGAAAATTTTTAAAAAGACAATAAAACATTTGGAAAAAAATAAATGATTTATAATTCTTCTTAAACACTGAATTACTTGCAACTGTGCATGAGGGTACAACTTCCCTCTCCCACACTGGTGAAACAGAGCTTGTTGCAGAAGACAAGGTTAGAATCTGCCTAGTAAAGAGGTCCAGGGCTTTTTGAGCAAAATCCTTACTCACAGGACTTCAGCCAAACCTGGAGCCCACAGTGAGGATCTGTAGGGAACACCTGCATATTTCTTGGATACTTTAGGTAGCTGTGTGTCTGAATAATTTTACCCCTCTTTATTTCTCTTTATAAATATGTTCCTGACCTCAGTGTTCTTTGGGGACTTCAATACCTATAGCTCCACATCTTTATCCTTTGAGGCTGGCCCACGCGAAGATTGATTGAAGGGTGCATTATGGGCAATTAACAGCTGCAGAGCTGTGCTACTGTCTGAGCTGGGGATGGTGGCACTGTGACAGCAAGTGAACAGCTACTGTGTGTGGCCTCTGTGAAGGAGCAGAGGGCAGTGCCAGTGACCAGCTGTAGGGACTCAGATACTCAGGAGAGACATCTGACAGTACTTCCTTTCCTGGAGTTTGAAGGCTTATTTCTCTTTGAATAGGAAATTCGGGATTATACTTTTCAGAAGTAGACACAAGTTCACATTTCTTACACAACAGCATCTATGCATAGGACCCAACTGATCCAACAAAATGGGGACTTTTTTTGGATGCAAACAGGAAGTAGCATCCTCATAAACACATGCCTTATGGGTGTATAGGCCAAATTTCCTTTGAAAACTTGTTTTGTTTCCTCTACTTCTTCCTTTGGATAGAGTGAATACAATACACTAGCCTCTTTGTGCATATATACAGCCACAAATCTTGGATGAAACAAGAATACATAAATAAAATAAACAACTGAGAGTTCTTATGCCTTGTCTTTCTCCTGGATGTGGAGTGAATCATGAAAACCTTAAGAGTTTGCAGACACAGAATTTTCACAAACAGGTGATTGCTTTTTGCTTCTCAGCAGTGAATCTGTTGATCAAGTTTCCTTTAGTAATGAAAATTAGTAAGAACTAGTTCTTAATTTTACAGCATATGTAACCTGAAAGGGTTTGAGGAAGCCTAGGATTGAAAATGGTGTGAAATAACAATTTCAAGAACTTCATACAGCTTTATCTGCTGTCTCAGTGAGACAGTTCCTCCTGAATTCACCCCTGGGGCCTCCCAGCCAGTGAGGGACCTGCCTCCACATGCAGGCCCCAGGCCTTCCATAACTGGAGTCCTCACTCTTGGAAAACCAGAGGAAGGGGTCCTTTGATACCAGGGACCCAAACTGGTATCCTCAAAATTTCTAATGAATATATTTTGTATAATAAGCAGAAAGCAGAAACTTAAAATTCCATTAAAGCACTTAGATGAATGAAGTGCATTTGGACATTTGTAGTACGTGTGTAAAATTTCTCCCTGCCAGATCCCCAATTTTTCTTTCATTTTAAAGTACATGAGGTTAGAAAGTGCACCCCTGCTTCTAGCATGTATAGCTCAGTTATTTGCTCTTATTTCCCCGGCATATTTCAGACAAATCACATCTTCTGGGCCTGCTGTGGTCTCTGAGGCAGGGGAGAACTGTCCCTCCGAGGAGCAAGGGAATGCTTCTCAATCTTGGCATGTAAATTAATTGCTAAATCACAATGCAATTTCTATGGAATTGCATTTGAATGCAAGATTAATAATGAATGAATTAATCAAGATTAATTTTATTATAACGAACACCAAAGGATCTAATGATGATTGGCTGCTTGTTCTTGAGAGCTGTCTCATAAATATTCACATTTAGGGAGAATTCCATGACTCGAATCATGTATTTGAGGGAGCCTTTCCTAGATAACTCCTCAGGTCATGTGGGAGAAATTTCTGCAGGAACTTCTTATTTAGGAATTAATTTCCTTGCTAGACTTCCCATGCCCAGAAGGGGTCCCCAGCTAATGAACTGTTGAGGAAAATATACAAATTTTATATTTAGAAAATAAAGGCTCAATATGAGGAAGGGACTTTCTAGTTATATTTTTTATTTAATTAGCTTGACATATTTAATAAAATTAATTCAAAATGATGTAAGGTGATAGTTTGGAAAATTATCAGACATTATTTCTCTTTGTGTTAGTGAGGTTTAATTGTATTTATTTAAGTCTTGTCTGAATTTAATTCATTACTATCTAAAAACCTTATATAATGTTCAAATAAAAATATAAAAGTACAATGTTCTTCAAAGGAAAAATTGTCCATATGTCCTGAAGCAAGATTAAAAATATTGATAAATATAGCATTGGGTTGAGATCATTTTGGGGGGCTAATGATAACCACGTCTAAGGTGATTCCTGGACTTGGAATGTGTTTCAGGCCTTTGTCCTGGGTTCCAACTTCATCTGGTGGACAATAGTCAATTTCCACACCTCAGTCCTCATCTGCTTGATAGTTCTTTCCTGTGTGTACAGAACCTCCTGAAAAATGCTTTCCATGTGTTCCCCACGTTCCCTCTAAAGGCCAGACAGACGGAAGTTCTCTGTAGCATTCCATTGTCCTTGAATTCATGCAATGCCACTTGCTGCCCTTAGGTGCTCTCTTGTGCTCAAAGCTGACCCCGTTGCCTAACTTTGCTCTTTCTTTCTCTTCTACCCTTCTTCATCACCATCAGTCACAGGCTCTGTCACTGCCCTACTCCTTCCACAGTGATTCATGAACAGGCTTCATTTTACTCCTTCCCTGTTCTGCTTTGCTTGGTTTTATTGGTTTTGTTTCAAGAGGGCTTTGCCAAGTTGCCCAGATTGGACTCAAACTTGTGATCTTTCTCTCTCAGTGTCCCAAGGAGTGGGGAGTACAGGCCAGGATCACTACGCCTGATTCTTTCCCTGTACTTTGAGGAGAAACAGTCTTACATAGGACCATGAGTTTAGCGGCTTCCACTTGTCGCTAATGGGCAGTGCCTTCCTTGTCACCGTGTGTGTCCTAGTCAGGCATCCTTCACCTCAGTGTGCAACATCATCCCTGGCACCTGCTCCTCCACTTGTATCTTGCAAGGGCTCCATCACGCTCCATGGTCAGCAGAAGATCCTGAGCCCTGGGGAGGCCCAGCAGCACCCCACACTGGGGCCAGGTGCAGAGAAGTGCAGTGAGGACTATTTCCAAAGCCCGTTCCAGGTGCCGCTCTCACTGGTTTAGATCTTCAATCAGCAGAGTCCACATTTTAGGCAACTGTGCTTCTGTAAACGTCCATTTAGGGCTCGTAGTAGTTTCTCTAGTTACTTGTCATTTTATCAAAATTTAACTTGAGTTATGTCAAGTTTCATTATCTTACAATTTCATGTGTTTGTGAAACATTTATTAATTTTCATCCTCCAAAGTATGCTATGATCTCATTTTTTAAAAGTATGCTACTGTTTTGAGATATGCCAAGACCCTGGTACATTCTAATACATTGCTTACAAAATAATCATTCATAATCACTGACTGCCAAAAATTTTGCTAGGCAAGTCATATAATTATCTCTAATCCGCACAAAAGTCTGCCTTTTAATCCTGGTTTATAGGGAAGAGGGGGAGTGAAGAAAGCCCTGTACCTTGCCCAAGGTCACCCTAACAAGCAGCCAGACTTCCAATCCATCAGTCATTTGTAACGCCACATTTTTTCCCACTGTACAACTCTTGCTGCCTGTCATAGAGACTCACAAACAAACAAACAAACAAATGCACTTGTACCTTAATTAACATCAACTGTTCTGACTGTACTATTTACAATCACAAAATTAGCTTGCTTCTCCAAATGATCCTATGCTCGAGGAGATTAAATAAAGTGTTAATAAACTAGTTCCAGGGTTTAATTCTTTTCTAATCAACCAGGCTCTAGATAGCTTCAGACTTCAGATGTAGGAATTCTCTTTTTACACTTTTTGGGCAAATTCTAACAAGTTGTACTTCACATTTACATGTTGTGAAAGAGTATAAATGCACAGTGGTACAATGCTCATTTCAAAAGATTTCGTGTTTTGTGTCTTTGTATTTCTAACTGCAATTTGTGTGGAGATGGCTACAGGAAGTGGTCTTTTTGGTAAGTATGTGATTCTTCACTTAAAGGAGAGAAGAGCAAATATTTTGGATATTTTGATCGTTAATGGTAGAAGTGTAATGGCTGGAGTGACTTGGGCATAGGGCCAATTATGCGCTTTCTGTTTCTCTCCAGAGAATGCTGGTTAGTTTAATTTTAACCAGGTTATTCGATCATGGTGACCTACACAACCCATCAGATGATCCACAACATCATCCTCTCCTTCCAGCCCTCAGAGCTCACATTGCTTGAAAATTAAGGGAAACATGTCTGTGGCTCAGGCAGTCTCGGCATCGCCCTCACATCTTATTTCTACAGGTAACTAGTAATTCTCCACCATGGGTTCTTTAGAACTGACATTAAAAGCAACTTAAATTCTAATTAGAAACAGTCTAAGAACCTGACAGGCCCACTTTTACAGAATTTCTCCTCCTCATTAAAATGAGATTTAAAGCTAAGTAATAGTTTCTGTCACCCTCAGAAAGCAACCTACTTTGGAATGTTCTTTATTACAATCAGAAAATAGTTTTCTGGCAATGGAAGGTGGGAAGAAAGAGAACCAGTCCTCATGGACTCCCTACCCCAGCTGAGGTGCCTCCAAGTTAGGGAGTGTAGGGCTCCGTGAAGTACCCAACATACTACATAGTTGTTATACTATATCCTACTCACCGGAGCATATTATCATTCACAGGGCAGAGCTTGAGCCTTAGCATTCCTCTAAAATCCACCTTCACTCCTAGATATGTGAAGTAGGAGCTGGCTTGGTTTTCACGTGGGAACAGACACGATGCACACAGCGGTAGTCAGCAGACATCACAGACTCTGAGAGGGTAAAGCATGGTTGTGCTGTAGGGGATGCAGCACTGAAGATGTCAAGTGCAGCTAGACACTGGCCACACACAACGACCTGTGTTTATACATTGTCTTAGTCATTTTACAAAGTAATATATATGCTTTGTCAACATCAAGACACTTTTCAAGGTTAGGTACCCCTAATTTTGATGTCAGTGGTCCAATTTTTATTCTAAAGAAGTAACAATAAATAATCTTAGAGCAGAGGATATCCAAATATTTTGATGCACAAGAATATCTTGATAAACATTTTGTTTGGGCACCAAATTGTTCAAATACAGAAGCATTCTTAAACTGAGGTACCACTGTATTTTATTCTCATTATCAAATAGATCCATTATTTAAATGTGGAGGTAATTTATTAGTGATAACATTTAGAGGTTAAATTAAAATACATTGAACCAATAATTTGAAAATACTAATAACTCATTACTTAAAGTATTTATCAAATGTTTCTCTATATTTTGTACTCCTTAATTTTTTACACTTTGGCATAGACCATTTGAGTGAGAGAATAAGATGTGAACAACCCCAACCAAAACATACAAGCAGCATGTGACAGTGGCTTTATGCAGAATGTTGAGCTCTTAAAGTTTTACCTACACAGACTTCCCAGGAGTTCTTATATGCCAGTTAACAATAACATAAATCCTGGACTTCACGGGTTGCAGGAAAAAGAGATGTGAGGGGGCAATGTGCATAGCACCAAACTCTAGGCAGATGGAAGCATTGATGGGTCTCTGCTTTGTGGTAGGCAAGGACATTCTCAAGCAGATTCTCATGCTTTGTAGTGGAGGATGCAGAATAGGTTCAGGAAAGGAAGACAGGTTGTCTAGCCTGGGCACTAACCTGGGGCTGGTTCATCCAGAACCCTAAGTCACATGACACCCAGGACCCTGAGGGATCAGCACCTTAGTGTTCCAAGAGCAAAGTGCAAGGTCAGCATTTTTGAATTTGTACGCAATTAAATAGTGTGAACCACAAACCATAGTTGACAAAAGTTGATTCAAATTACCTACTTTTAGAAAGCCTCCAAGAGTGCTTACATTATCAACAACGGCTTGTATTATGGATTCAAGGAAATAGACTCTCTAAAGTGAGAACTAAGTAATATATTACTGAGGAATACAGCGAGGAATTCACTGTTCTCAGCTAGCATTCTAAGAAACAAGGAACTAATAATCCAATTCCTGGATCAGCACTGGCAACTCTTGTGCAGAGTTTTAAATAATACCAGCCCCACCCTTGTATGCAGACGCAGATAGAGTCCAAACAAACCATGAAAGCACTGTCTTCAGTGCCTTTGGTTAGCGTGGGGACCCAGAAGGTGCTGGGAGTCAAGCAGAGGAACCAGATGGGCCACATAAATGTTTGCAGGACTCAAGGTCAAGTGCAACTGGAAGCTCTTTTGCCAAACACCTAGACAGTTACAGTAGTGATTGACTTTTTCCATATTTGGACTGTGGGCACAGTGTGTGGTACTCCATCTTCCTCTTGCCTGGGAATCAGCCAAAGATGCTGTGCTAACTTTGATAACCCCTAAGCCAGGGCAAGGTCCGAGGTCAGTGATGGTGAGCCTTTTAGCCACAAGTGCCCCAACTGCAAGCCAAAACCTACTTACTTAACACAGTGCCAACACTGTAGTTAAACTTGAACAGTGAGGTTTTAGCTTAGAACACACCCAACTAATACCTTAACATATTTTGTCTTAAAAGAAAAACAGATAATAAACAAAGCTTAGGCTTGCCACCACTGGGCTAGCCCCAGCCCTTCTCAGTGTATGGTGATTTCTCACTGGGAGTCAGCAGTTCTGGGGGGGGGGGTGTCTCCAGGAAGTACATCCTGAACTTGTTTCTAGATGAATAATTCCCTACTGTCCCCAACCTTCTCAAAGTGGACAGTACCTCATAGTTACGATGTTGGGATCCTAGCTTGGTTTCAGAGGTCTCCAATGGGATCAGTAACAGCACTGATTTTAGCTTTGTAGAAGGCCTTAGCTTTGAGGACCAGAGCAGGTTTATCAAAGCTCCCAAAGAGGGGGGTACACGGCAAGGATTCTTTTTATGTTCCTTTCTATCAGTGGATGATGCTGCCCTTATTACCTTTGCGTAGCCTGCTGGTCTGCACCCCAAAGAGAAGGAATGTTAACAAGGTCAGCTCCACAGGAATGCGGTTAACATCTCCTCACTAGCTCACACCTCAGGCGACCTCTTTTTGCACAGGGTAAGTTCATAGCCAGAGAATTGATAGCAAATTCTCTTCAGTCTTTTTGGTAGAGGAAGGATATATTTTTGGTTCAGTAAACCTAACATTAGTCAAATTCAGAAAAATGTTTACATTAAGTGTTTTCATTTTAAATGTTTGTATTAAGTGCTTTCAGTTAAAGCAAACTAATTTCATTTGAATATATCATTTGATATAAAAATCAAAACAAATTTAATCTTGCATGAATGAAGCCAGTATTTTATGAGAAAAATCATATATAAATATATATGGACATTTGATACAAAATACAGTAAAAGATAAAAATATTTAAGAGTAATATGAATTTCATGTACCTTTAATGTTTCACTATTTCTCACTGTTCTTTCTACTTTTTTGTATTCACATTTAACCTCAAAATTGGCACTGGTAGAACTAATAGGGGCCCCTGTTTAAAGCACCTATCAGTACTGTATATCTAATAGTGTACTGATGTAATTTGCTAAGGAAACAGACAAACCAGCTAATAATGATAATACAGGTAAGTCACAGAAGAAAGGCTCCAGTTGTTTGCACTGGGACAGAGTGTAACCACGTTGTGGCGAACACAACTGTGTCCATCTCAGAGTCAGTCCTATTATCTAGTGCTATCATAACAAATGGGTGAGGTACAATAACTCAATGAAAGAATAAACCCTGGAGGTCAGTGAGCCTTGGAAATTTGCTCAGCATGTCTCATTCTTGCATAATTCATTTATGCTAGATTGCAGCACAAAAACGCAAAATGGGAAAGTCTAAGATAAAACCAGACAGATGTGATCGCGAGATACAGGATGTAGAAGCAAGGAAAAATACCTTTCCAAGATGCTGGATTTTGCTATTGCTCCTAATCTCTGATTATCATAACTTCTGAGGTTATGAATCATTACTTATTGATTGGCCTAAGTGCACTTATTGTGGTGTGATAGCAAACAAACGATCCTATCTACTCACCAAACCTCACCTAAGAAGAGCATGTAAAAGCTATCTCTGTTTTTATGCAAGTAAATGTAGTGCCACATAAAGCACTGTGTACATGAGCAGAAATATTACCCTGCTGACGCGAGTCTAGCTGGACATATAAACGAAGCACATATCAAGTTTATATAGGTTACAAAACCATTAGCACTGATGGCTTTTAAGGAAAACCGTATGTATGACTCATGCACTGTTCATTTGTGCCATTTGGAAATTAAGTCTTCCTAATTGGAGCGACGCACAGGGAGATTCAATGGTTCTTAGCAAAGGGGACACATAATTCCAATGTAATTTGAGGATGATATTCTAATTGATTAATTGGCTTTTTGTGTAAGGTTGAGAGGAGTTTTTAATGTAGAAAGGTTATCCACATTCTCTGCACAAATAAAATTGCTTGACATTGCACTATGAGTCAATGGCACCATAGTGGCAGGGGTAAGGAATGAGATGATCGCATGGAGCTTCACTTTCAATGCATGGATTCTGTGTTTAAATTATGGAAGTTTATAGGCAAAAGCAACATTTAAAAATAGCAACCCTCAAGCTTAGTCCTATTTGAGGAACACATACATGTTCAAGGATGAAGTTATAGCTAAGTTGCTACCATACATCTCTAACTGACTTCAAAAAGATGCAGACATCTTTTGAGAAATGTTACTCTTATTTACTCAGACTTCCTTAATAATATATGTGTTTGAATCCAAATCAAAGCTCACTGATCACTGGCACAGTGATCTCTTCCTGACATCCTTCTTGTTTCTTTTGGCCCATCAGAATAAGATTAAGTTGGAATGGCAGAAAGAAGAGAAATGGAAATTTCAGAGAATGGCTGGTAAATGACAGGGACTCGGACAAGCTGGGCTTCAGCACTGCAAAGACCCAGATAAAAGTTCAGGCAGTGATCTGGGAAGAACAAGGGGTAGGCTGTAAGTGTTCTGGAGTGAGATGTCCACTGAGCTAGTAACAGTTGCTTCTCCACTGCCAAGATGCCAGCCAGGCAACACTGCCAGAGCAGAAGGGAATAGGCTCCAGTCATGGCAAAAGCAGAGCAGCCCAAATCAGGGCTCCTCCCTTTGGTGTGTGCATGCTGCTGTCATGGCAGGCATCCTGTTGCTTTCCATCTTGCAGCAGCAAGTCACCTGCGCATGTAGAATAGTGTTTGCACGGGTCTGATGAAGATAGTCTCAGGACCACAGTCTGAGTTATTAGATCCTGACTGTTTAACAAGAGAAAAATCACAGCCCCATCTTGTAACATGGATACTAGCATGGAAGGACACTTGGGGGCAGAATCAGACTGCGGCCTAGGACTGATAATGGTCGAGCTGCCTTTGGTATCACCACATACACGTGGGCTCTGGTATGCTAAGGTTAGCTAAGTTCAAAGATTTAAACATCTCGCTACAAGTATGATTTTAAATCTGTATCTTCCTTTAATTCAAGGGAAAGACTTACTGCAAAGCAAAATGGAGAGTGGAAGGGGAGGTGAAAGCCTAGCGTCCCGGCGGCTTGGCAAGCTGAGGAGGGAAAATAGCTTGAACCCAGGAGTTCACGCCTAACCTGCGAAACATGAAAGACCCTGTAACAAAACAAAAACAAAACTCAAAATGACACGCTAATGGGGAAAGTCATCCTGCATGTGTTATTGCTCTTTAGTGGATAGACAGCTAAGATTTGCCTGTGTTGGGAATGTATCACAGGGTCTGGTCCTTGCAGCCGCACACTTTACGATACTCATGGATTGCAAAGCACATTTCTTGGTCTAAAAGATCAGTTCTTCTATTTGGTATTTGGTCATAAAATTAGGAAAGATACAAAACTACATAAAATAAAAAGCACAAACTGCACTTCAGGGAGAATAGCTTTGTTTTTATTTTTATGAGACAGGTTTTCATTCTAGAATATGGTGGCCTTGAACTCACTAGGAAGGCCAGGCTCATCTCAAAGACTACTGTTCTGGCTGGGGCAAAATTTCTATATACAAAATTTATTTTTTATGTAGTATAACAAATAATTAGAGATCACAATGACTTGTAATTTGGAGGCATAATATAAAATGGTCTCCTTTCTGTAGTGAAAGATTCCCTTTTATCTTCTTTCTTTCTCTGATTCTTTTTCCTTGCTTTCTGCTTTTCCTAGGTTCTCTCTCTCTCTCTCTCTCTCTCTCTCTCTCTCTCTCTGTCTCCTCCCCCCAACATTTAAACAAGGATTCATCAAAGAAGCTAGAGCTGAAAGGATAAACATCCACCTCCAATTTGGCAGTTGTGTTGTTAATATCAGATTTTTTGCATAGACAAACCCCTGTAAGCTTTGCACCCGCCCTCCCGCATGCTGCCTGCTGCTGCACGCATCCTGCTGGCATGTGCGGTGTGCTCCCCGCACAGGCCCGTCGCCCCTGCTCTTGCTCTCCATTCCTGACATACCAGGGCCACCGTTCTTTTCAGTCATGGTTCAAAGGGGCCTTGAAATAATCACAAAGTGACACTGTGAAATTACTGTAAAAAACTGTGTGGCGATGTCATGACATTTTATAATTGAGACCTCCCGGTCTCGGAGCTCTTGCCACGATCACAAGAAGGAGGGGAAAGCTGTTCTGACAGGCACGGCTCCCCGAGATGTGCATGAGAGACTGTGAAAATCCAGCCATGTGGAAAGTTACTAGAGGTTTCAGTCTGTGCCCCCACGAAATTGGCACAAATCATCTGGATCTGACTTCAGGAAGGCGCTTAGGAGGAACACAAGTGTGCAAACGAGGGGTAATGGCCACTCAATGACCTCACCCCGTCACAGGTCAGCTCTGGTGTCAGCCCCAGATCAAACAAAGATGGATGAGTAAGTGCTGGTGGTCACTGCCTCGCTGGACCCAATATCATTAAGCAGGAGAGTGTTTTGTAGAAAAGGATGAGCAGGACGGCCCAGGTCCACGAGGAACAGACACACTGAACAAAGCCACCTGCAAACAGTGCGCGCAAGAAAGTGTTGGCCGCCTCGATGTGTTTTTCTGAGATCTTAGTCCTAAAAAGAAAGGAACTAGGGGGCCAGGGAGATGGCTCAGTAGAATAAGTGCTTGCCTGGCAAGCGCAAGGGCCTGAGTTCAATCCCTGGCTCCGCGAAAAAGAAAGAAAGGAACTAAACCAGTTAAAGGCACAAAACTCCTTCTGAAGTCTGCGCAAGTGGCTCGAGAAGAGGACCGAGGATTTGGATTCTGAGCATCCGCAGAGGGCCATGGGTGTCTGTCAATATTCAAAATGGACAAACTACTTGGGAAAATCGATTTGAGGAGATAAGACTCATTTGCCTCATTGTTTCAGGAATCTTATTCCAGCGTGTGCTAGGTCCAAGATGGAAGCAACCTGGTAGAAGGGATGTGGTAGAGCAGAGCTGTTCATGTCATGGCAGCCAGGAAGCAGAGTGGGAGGAAAGCCAGAGAGCAAGGGGCCATCCCAGGGCCAATTCTCTTCAACTAGAGTATCCCCTGTCTCCATCACCTCGCAAGAATGCCATGACATTAGGATGATATTGGTGTGTTGATCCACTGATAAAAATCCCTCATGATCCCATCATTCCTCCAGGGCCTGATCTCCGAGCGCTGCTGTATTGGGGATCAGGCCATTATAAATAAGTCTTTGGGGAAATACTTCTTATTTAAACCATAACAGGCACCACAGTAGTCTTTCCTTGTGCTTATCATTGTGTTGGTCAGTATTATTTGGAGTTTATTTCTTGGCATTATCTTCCAAAATAAAGGAAAAAGGTTCACATCTGTGCCTACCACTCCTATGGAATAAGTCAGCCTTTTTAAAGAAGCTAAATAGCAATGCCTGTAACAAGAGATCTGGGGGATGAAAAACTCACTGGAGCCAAGGGCTTGTTCCAGGTAATCAGCCCCTATCATCCACAGAAGCCAGGATTGAGTTGCTCTTGCCTTCAGGGGGATGTGAAAGCCAAGTATAGAATTCTGAGCCTGTGGGTGTGGAGTTCTCAGCTTCTTTCATTAGGAAGTTGTTGGATCTCCATAATGTATGCATATGTCTTTGGGAAGTTAATTGGACTATCAGCAGTAATTTAGAACTTTTCATAAGCAAAATTGCTTTTAGCTTTGCACATAGTCTCCCACAGAGCTCATCTGTGGGACTCACGGACCTGCTCACCCTACAGGTATAATCATGGCCAGCTGCTCAGGCCATCATGCTGCTCCTAGGTAGACACAGACTGTAGGTGGTGTCCCTGTGTGGTGTACATCCCTATGGTGGACACAGCATCATCACACCAGCTTTTGGAAGTGATGGTGAAGTATGCCAAGCTAGGTAATGCGGGCTGCATAGACACAGGTGTGTGGCCTAGGAGCACAAAGTCAATTCTCCTGGCTGCTCTGCATCTATGGCCTCCCTTCCCTGGACTACTCAGCATTCTTCCTGCTTTATATCTACTTAGATACCTCATATGGGTTATACCTTGATGTCAATAGAGGAACCTGAAGCTTGGATGGATTCAATGTTTTCACAAGCAGAGATTCAGAGCCATATGGCACTGCTCATGTGTCCTGAATCTAGCTCTGTGCCCTGAGTGCTGGAAACCCTGATGGACTCTTCTGCAAGGCCAGGGGCAGAGCCATCATTAGATTCACTTTCCTTTCAAATTCCTGCTAACATACAGACACAGAATTGCACATGTACACAAAAACACACACATTTAACAGAAGAGGAACTTCCTCAACAGAAAAATCAATTAGCTATATTTATGGAAAGGAAATCATCAGGAATAATTGGCCATTAAATGAATAAAAGTTATTGCTGGGGAGATAGCTTGGTGATCTAAGCATCCACCTGGTAAGAGCAAAGACCCAGGTTTGATCCCTGGTACTGCATGCCATGTGGACCCCAGAATGCCTGGCTGCTGTGCTGGCCACTGAAACTGGGTGTGGTGGTGCACAACTATAAACCCAGCACTGGGGAGGCTGAAACAGGAGGATCACTAGGAGTCCGAGCTGTGTAGTAAGACCCTGTGTATAAATAATTAAAAAGTTAAAGAAAATTAAACAACAGCAACAAAAACCACAATTCAACCCAGTACCTATCTTTAGAAGTTTGTAACCAGGAGGAGGAGTGGGTCTGTGCAGTGTTCCAGGAAATGCTATTCCTAAACCGCACCAACATACTCTAGCAGAAAACTTAGAAAGTCAGCCAGTTCCCTGTTGAGTTTTGTTTTAATTTAGGTTATCTATTACTACTTACCTTATAATGAGAAATAAGGGTGCTACCCAAATGACTCACTCTCATGCAAATTATTTTAGACTAATTATGCATCTGTAGAAAGTGCATCCAGAAAGGAGCTCAGAATTATCTTAACTTCTTAGTATGTGGTCAAATTCACACTAGTCTGGATGTCTGGAGGTGATACTTTGTTCTTTTCCTCAAGAATCTTAAGGGCTGACCAGATAGCTCAGCACACTAAAGTGTCTGCTTAGCCAAGTGCAAGGACTGGGGCTTGATCCCCAGAGTGCTGTGCTGACCCCACTCTTGGGGTACGCTGAGACAGTGATTGAGGCTGGGCGTGGTGGCACAAGCCTATAATCCCAGCACTTGGGAGGCTGAAAACAGGAGGATCACTATGAGATTGATCTGTGTAGTGAGACCCTATAGACCCTGTATTAAATACATAAAAAGTAGACTTAAACATACAACATCTTTTATTAATTATGTGAGGTTTGGGAAATAAGGGACCATTCAAATTGTCTTAGTTGGATGTTAGGTTGCATATTGTTGTGGATGACGAGGACCCTCCTGAGGAGGAGAGACAACCACACCCAACACACAGCTACCTCACTCCAAACTTTCAGATGTTCCCATAAATACTTCTGGCTTCCTCACCCCACTTCTTTCTCCACGTTATCCTCTAGGATCATGAGTCATCTTCTCCCTACACCAGAAATAGAATTACACCACTTAACATCCACTGTCCCCCAGGATACCAGGCCTTAGCAGTGGGCTGTGGGGCTGGGGTGACTTGGAGAAGACAATTCCTTCTGAGGAGGTCGCTGCAGACAGGCAGGTCCCTCTGTGCCCAGTTTGGTATGATTCGTGCTCCTGCTGCAGGATCACAGATCGAAAGCTCAGGGTCAGGAGAAAGGCCCAAGAGGTACAGCCCTTTTGAGGGGTCTCCTTTATGCAGTCACAAAGATCAGGAGTCAAAATTCCATTCAAAATATGCCAGGACTGACACCTATGCTAGACACGAGTCCTTTGGCGAACTCAATCCAGACAGTTTATTTTTAAAATGGGTATAAAGTTTTCTAACAAATTCAGGTCGACAAGCCAGCCACCTTGTGTGAGGAATCAATCCAGCCTAGGGTGGGAAGACTGCTGAGTAGATTCTCTCTGCCATTACTCCTGCCAGCCCCAAGTTTTATCACGCACTAGTGTCCTCTGTCAGGGCATACACTCAGCTCTTCAAATGCATATGCCTTTGCCAGTGTCAGTTCTCCCACCTCAAGGCCTTCTCCTTCTCTCCCACATCCCAGGTGACATATTCCCCCAAAGTCTTGTGGGTGTGGAAGCTGACTGCGTCATGGGGAGCTATATTTATCAGTGGAGTAATTCCTTGCTGCACTCAGTAGCTCAGCCTGCTTATAGTTGGCCACTCAGTATGTGAACTGGAAGGATGTATTTTTGTCCCTGGTCCTCACTTCTCTTTTGGTTTCTGGCCGCCACAGGCCAGGCACTTTCCCCTCTGCCATTCCCCTCTACCATACTGTTTTGCCTTGGAACCACCTAACTATAGCCTCAAACTGCAAATAGAAATAAACCTCTCATCTTTTAAACTGTGGATGTCAGGACTTGTGTCCAGCTTCAAGAAAGTGACTAAAACCCAGGCATCCTCCAAAAAAGCCTCTTTTCTTTTCACTTTCCCATGTCCTCTCCTCCCAGTTCATCACTCTAGACCATGTTTGGCCACACTCTTTCTGAAGGTTCTCCTCTTCATAGAATAACCCAAACTTGGCTTATTGTTCAATGAAGAGCAAAACAATAAATAAAATGTTTATTAAAGTGTTCATGTATGGGCCAGTGAGATAGCTAGGCAGACTAAAGGACCTGCTTAGGCAAGCTTAATCAAGCGCAGGGACCATGGTTTGGTCTCCATCACCACATGCCATGCCAGCCTTGCCCCCAGAGCCGGCTGAGCCTACCAGAGTCTGGACATAGTGGCATACACCTGTAATCCCAGTGCTGGGGAGGCTGAAAGCAGAACTATCTGTATGAGTACTAGCTACATTGTGAGGCTCTATGACAACCAAATACATTTAAAAAGTTCATGTACTTTAAAAGCTAAAACTTGTCATTAGTGTACACACCCAAAAAGCCTTTTGTAGTGCTAGAAAAATAGCCTCATTCCTCCTAGATTTCTTTTTTTCTTTTTGTATTTAGTACAGGGTCTAGAAGGTCTCACTACACAAATCAGACTCATAATGATCCTCCTGTTTTCAGCCTCTCAAGCACTGGCATGAGCCACCATTCCCAGCCTATTACATTTAATTTTTAACATTGTGAAGCTACCACCATTAGAATTTCCTTGCAGGGCTGGGGAGATGATTCAGTAGAATAAGCACTTCCCTAGCAAGTGCAAAGGCCTGAGTTCAATCACCGATTCTACCAAAA
>NW_004524696.1:6266339-6285571 GCF_000260255.1 Octodon degus | reverse complement strand
AAAAAAAGGACTTGTAAGTAATTAGCACCTCAGTGCGAATTAGCTTATCAGACTCAGATTTTGTGGTAACTGGTCATTGCTTCTTTGAAGTAGGGAAAACTGAACTCCTGGAAGTTGAGGCGGCAGTGACTGGTCTTGTCTTTTTCACTGGTGTTGGGTGGGCTACGTAATAATCCTTTATGAAACACATGAAAGAATGAGCGAATGAACAAACCAACAGATGATCTAATGCTGTGAGTAATAAATAGAAAGATCCAAAGTTGGTGTTTCTATCCTGCAAAGGAGGCAAAGTATCATCTGCAATTCTTTTCCCGCCTGTGAAGGCAATGCTTTTATCAGAGCAGTATTAAGGTGGCAGAATGGAATATTCTGGCTCTCAGTCAGGATGTGGGCACAAGTAGAATCAGTCTGGAGGTCATGGAGCCCTCCTGAGAGAAGGAAGGGGCCCTGGAAGAAGGTGGGTGGAGGAAGGTCAGGAAATAGGGGTGCCCACAGGTAAGATTTTCATTTTGTAGGTCAGAATGATGTTTTTCTCTTTAGTAGTACCAGGAAGAAATGGCCTTAAAAGTCAAAGGGCTTAATTTTAGGAGCTTCGTTTTACACTGAGGAAGGAGGAAACAGCAAAAGAGAAGTCAAACCCTAAATCTAAACATTGAGCCCCAGGGACTGAGAGCTGCCTTCCTTCTTCTGCAGCTGTGACTTGCAAAATCGTTCTGGGCAGCAATTATTTCTTCTCTTAGTGTCCACTCCTGTCCAGGAACCTGAGGGACCAAAACCAAAGCCCATGATGCACATGTTGCAAGCTGTGTGGCTCTTTGAATTTCATTGTTTCTAATTTCTTAATCAATTCCCAAATCCCTGAAAGGTATGTTACACAGGTTTCTTCATGACTGCAACAAAAAATGGTTCCTGCCATCACCCATCTTGACAGTTTCCTTCAATGCATAAAACATATCTTATCTTTCTCCTCCTGTGTCTATACAAACTTTCTCTCCAGAAGTGCAATAAAGAGCAAAATGAAGAAGAATTGTCACAACAGGAGAACCGTGGTGAACAGGTTCACCTGCAAGGCAGCAGACAGAGCAGGTGTTGCCTCTAACAGCACTGATCCAGGACTAGGACCGAGCAGGCCTCAGTGCTGGGTTCCAACTAGAAGAGAGGGGCTGAGAGGTAGAAGGGCCCTTCCCAGGAGCTCTGTCCTGAGAAGCCTTGGCACAGTGGTTGCAGCAGCTGTGAAAATGACAGAGAGGAGGGAGGGCCCTTGGGGGTGACTTCGGGCAGGTGGAAGACCAAATGCAAGAGTCTCACTTTCCATGGCTGCGTGTGTACTGCCCTGAGCTCTGTTGCACATAGTGCAATCTCCACATCCGGTGGCTGATGAAATACAGGAACAGGATTCCTCCTGGAGCCTATGAATAGAATTCCAAGTAATGTGCCCTTCAAATAAACAAGGAAACTGCCAGCTGGGAAGCTGCCCTGAAGACACACATGGAAGCCAAACCCCAGCCTACATGCCACCCATCTCCTGGATGGTGAGGTGTCTCACATAGGTTGCTGCCTGGTGCAAAACCTCCAGATGCATGTGGCAGAGAAGGACGAATTCTACAAGGGACAGACAGAGACCTACCATGGCAGCTGGCATCCTGGGATGCCACACACCTATGGATGGAAACTGTCTCAGGGTGGTCCTTTCGCAACATGTGTAAACACCAAGGTTTTGTTTCTGTTTTGTTTTGGTTTTCTTTACATCTCTTTTTGTGTCCCCCAGCCTTGCCTTTTAAGGGACTGTTCCCAGCAGCAGCATATGTAAATTCTGCAACCAGGAGTCACATTTACTTCAGCAGTGAGCACAGGAAAATAAATACCACATGGAAGCAGGCTTTCTCTTTTGCTTAATCAGAGGAAACCTGACATACCTTGATGCATTTTAGAACCATTAGTGACACTGGAATGAGATTCGATGCCGTGTACAAAATATGGGGAAAATATAAAAAAGGCACCTGGTAGTTTAAATCTTGCATCCCCTTAGAGTAGGGGGTATTTTCATAGGAACAGAATTCTAAATAATGTTATTAATAATAAATAGAAAGATCCAAAGTTGGTGTTTCTATCCTACGAAGGATTATGAATTATTATATGCAATTCTTTACCCACCAGTGAAGGCAATCCTTACATCAGAAAGCAGAACTGAATGTGGCAGAATTGAACACTAAGTGTGAAGGAGATTCTACTCTTTCCCAGAGAAGTCACAGCCATCCAGCAAAGGTGGCCAGGCTCAACACCCAACCACATTCAGAGCAGGGTCAGGCCCGGCCACCTGCCCTCACTGCCCACCCAGGATGGACTCCTGTGAGTGAGCACAGCACCTCAAGGTGGGGCAGTGTGTGTAGTCAGGCACTGCTCATGGGAGAGGTGGGCATGGCCTGGGTCAGTGGCTTGAAAGAACTCAGTGTTTATTAAGCAAGCACATATTAAATGTTGTAAGACTGCTGAGAAATGCAGAGTAAATTCTTAAAGTAAATGGAAAAGACACATAATGGGAAAAAATGTGTCCACACGCATTTGTACAAGTTCCTGTATGTAAACTGAGACTAGTAGTATTAGTCTAATTAAGAGAAGCAGCTGCCCCAGAGTCATTAGTATTTTTAATCCTAAAATTTGATGTTAAAACAAATCACTATAGGAGGCCATTTACCCCAATTTTTTTTTAAAAGTCAAATTATGGAGAGAAAAAAGAATATAAACTATAAAATTCCTATAAGACTACCTTAATATATTATAATTTCTGTTAGAAATTTTGTTTTAATTCATAAACAATGTACAAGTATTTTGCCTGAACGATGCCTGCACAATGGGAAGAGAATCAAAACCAAAGGAAATCCAATCACTTCACCATTTCTTTACATCTGTTAAGCAGCGTTTGACCTATGGGAGAAATGATGATTTTAATTAAATACTAAAGTGGGTTGGCCTTAAATATGCACTTAAATGATCGTACTGCAAAACTTGCAGGAGAAAACAAAAAACCAATAGATAAGACATAACCAACGAAAAAGATTCAGCTGGATTCAAACCATTTTAGAGCTCAGAATAGACAATACTAATTCTAAAGACAGAAAATAAAAGGAAAAGGGAACATTCATTTTTTCAAACCTCAATTTTCCCATCAATAAGACAGGGATAGTGTTCACGGGATAAATTCATCTTTTATATTAGATGATTTCACCAACCATGATCACTTGATCAATTGGTGTAAGTTGAGAAGATCTCGATCCTCAGTACTGAATTCTGACAAAACCTGGCAGGTAGAATGGGGCTTCCCCTATTTTCGAGGGAATAGATGGCATGCAGAGGAAGGAGCCATTCAGACCCAGGTAGCACCTCTGGTCTACAGAGGACCTGGCGGACAGAGAAGCCTGGTTGGACAGGCGTGCCTCATAGTCTGGTCCTGGCTGTTAGTTGTGCACGAGGGCCCTAAAACCAAGAGGAGAAGTGGTCCTCCACTAGCTGAGATGGCTTAGCATGGTGAGTGGACTAGCAAATGGTATAAACAAGAGGGCAAGGGAATTTTGCAAATTGCTAGTATGCATCTACTGTGGGGAGAATGGTTTGTTCCATAGGCAGTGTGTCAATCAAGTAAAATCATAACCTACCTTTACAACTGAGTCTCTGTCCATTTTGACCAAGAAACTTGAAAGAATCCTAAAGTTCAAACACTGGAATCCCGGACGAAAAGGGTCTTTCAGGGCCCACGGTCATGCGCCTGCCTACCTCGCTCAGCTGCATGCCTGGCTCCCTAACCACCTGCTAATTGCAGCTGCTTAACTGTGGTGATTCATCCACCTGGCTCTCCTGGCTGGAGCCTTAATTAGACAATTCCACGCTACTGCGTGGGGTCCCTTCCTAGGCCCAGTCTACACTGCTGCTAAGTGATGCCAGCGATAAACATGTTTAAATAGAGTTGCTGCTCTCGGGTTCACTGAGCAGGGACACGTTTTATTTTTGTTAGGACAGAAAATGGCGTTAAATTGGTTTATTTATATGGGGTTGCGGCCAGCATGGAATAAACTCCTCGAACTGGTTCTACCTTATAGACAGAACAGATTGAGGGATCTCTCCTCCAAATAGGGAAACAGGTCCTGCAAAATCAGATTTACTATTTTCCTTGTTTTTTTTTTTAATGATAGATACTTCATTTACAAAGGAAAAGAATATCTAATGCTATTGTAAAATTAAACCAATCTATTGTCCAAAGTGTTCAAAGCTTACAGTTAAAAACACAAAACACAGAGTTCATAGGTGAGGAATATGAAACAAAAGGCACAGCCAATCTGGTAGACAGAATAACATATAAAACACCAAATGACAGCATGGGGCTTATAGCTTTGGAAATAGAATTGTTTTTACAATATAAAGAAACTATGGAAATAATTAGGTTTTTAATAAAGAGAACCTTGAAACCTCGCATTGCAGGTGTGGTAAGAACTAGAATACAACAGAAGAATTCCTTAAAATGCTAACTTGGCATCTATTCCATTTATTGTGATGATTATTCCTTATATTTTTTCTTATCTTTGTGTCTAGGTGTTATTTAACACAAATGTCAACTGCAACAAGGAGGTTTGATTTCGGTGTGAAAATCAAGTACAGTTCCAAATAGGACAGCTTATTATAATTTGCAAACATCTCTTTGAAATGTCATTACATTGTTGGGGGATTAAAAACATTGAATCACGCTGTGACCTTTCTGCAGAGGACGAAAGTTTAACCCTGAAGCCAAATTTATATTGAGAGTTGCCTGTCTCTTAATTTAGAGCTCTCTGTACTCCAGCAAAAGGAAGAATTATTTTTCTCAATTTTTGTGGTGCCCAAATTAATTACATCAGGGTAATTTAAAATTGCAAATTCTGACTCAAATTATACTGCTTAGCTTTGAATCCCTGTCCCTGAATCTGCAATCTACATTGAGCCATTTGAGGCTTTGTGAGCCCCAGTCCAATAATACTGTAGGAGTTTGTCTTCAGTAAAGCTCACTGAGGAGAGCTTCGCTGCAAACGGATGAACAAATCAAGATTTAAAATACTGTCAGTGCTGCTACTTTATGCTCTTTGTTGACTTACAAGGTGATTGGCAGCTCTCAGAAATTAGAGAAGAACCAAGTTCGTGCAGACAGACTGCGCTTATTTGCTTTACCACAGTCTGTGCACAAAGCTACAATGCAGAGGTTTGCTGAAGTGAAAACAAACTCAAATTTCCAAAAGGAGAAAAAAAAAAGATAACTAAAAGCTCCCCCAAACAATGGCTTTTGACAGCAACTCTCTCTTAACAGCCTCGAGTGTTTAACATATTGAAACGGTCCATCTTCCTTCAATGGACTTTAATAACTCTGCCAGGTAAGAGGCTGCGCTCCATACTTCTTCATGTTGTCTCTCCTCCTCAACATATCTGTACTGATGTGCTCATCTGGCCAACTTTACGGCCGTGGTGTGCGCAGCCCAGAGAGCTCAGTTATTACCATCATCAATAACCTGCCCGCCCTCTCTGCCTCATCCCTCACGCCTTCCTGGTACCTTTCCACAGCTAATAAGAGCGCTTTGCCATGATCACTGATCAATACATGGGGACCTGTTCCCTTTACTCAACTCAGCCTGCTAAAGTAACATGACAAGGGCACAAATATGATTTTGACTAGATCTTGTCCAGTAGCAGAAAACTGAGCTTGAAAATTCCCCTTTGGGGCCAATTTATACAGATAACCAATTGTTACAGCTGGGATTAATCTCTTCTTTCGTTGCTCCCTAGCCATCATACTTGTAAATAAATATAAACCTTATTCAATATTGCATTAACCAAGTGTCATTTTAAAACATGTCTATTTTTTAGTGCATATATCTACAATAAATAAACTGCAGGATTTTCCCGTATTATATATTTTCTAAAAGACTCAAAAACAATTTACCCTGAAGATTAACTTTATAACTCCAATTTTATTATTTACTTCTGACAGTTTTATAAGATAATGTATTTTGGATGCTGTGATTAGTTAGATGCATAGTATTCACATTTCTTCATTAGCCAAAGTATTACCTGGATCCTTGTCTGCATAACACACACACACAGAACAGCACAACTGTCCCAGCACCTGTACACCAATGGCCAAACTCTGCGGATTGTGTGGATAGACAGTATATACCTTAGATGTACATGTACTCCAGGTCAAATTTTAACACTTGAAAATATCATCTTAATGTTTTTAACGTGGTATTTTTAAAAGGAATTTCATCCTTAAGTTCATTGGTTTTTTTTTTTCCATAAAATTAATACAAAATAACAAGGATGCAGTGAGAGCATTTTGCTAGGTGTCAGGGCAGAGCTGAGTAACACAACAATCCCAGCAGTTTCAAGCTCAAACTACACTGCTGAATTCGTAGCAGAAGCTAGCAGCACAGCTTCAGCGCGATTGTGCTGATCACACCTAAGGATGCTGTGTGTGCGCATGTAGACCTGCGATAGGGAAGCTCCATCCCACCATCTGAGCTGTGAAACTGTTCATGCCCCAGTTTTCAACTAATAATTTTAACTGCCACAATAGCAAAGAGAAAAGAATGAATTAAAATGAAGAATGTAAACTTGCTGCAGAAAGCTGCAACATTTTTGATAAAAACTTTTCAAACTAGGTAATCTATATTATCTCCCCAACAAATTATAGCCAACTTTGCCTAAGCATTAAAAAATGTAATTTCTAAACTAAGATTTCTTTTCTTTTATTTGTTTCGATTGCTTTGCTTTTGATTTTTTTAAGATTATAAGACATTTCTATTTTTATTGAGCACTCAGCATTTTTAAATTTAAAATTTAAATTTTATTTTATAGAACTCACTACTTGTGTTAAAGGACTGTGAAGAAAACTAAAAAGGCTCCAGTGTACAGTCTGAGGCTGAGACTTGAAGTGACTGGAAGACAATAAGGATCATCCTGATCACACCTTGTACTTTTGTTTGCAACCTCTGGGGCTTAGTTTAGTTGCCAAAATTTAGCTGCCAAAATTTTCAAAAAATCAATTTCTAGAAATCCAAGACTGGGATGGGTAGAATTGTAGGGTTAACACTGATGAGCAAAGCACTGGAAGAATGGATTAAAAACTGCCCCTACTTCCAGCCGCACAAATTAATCATAGCATTATTATCACACACTGAAATGAAATCCTCCCCTAAGTTTAGCCCTCCTCTCGGCTATATGTCGCCCAGCATAGCCGAGAAATCCAGCTCAGCTACCCCACTGGCAAGCTGACAAGGGAGCCATCAACGGGGTTCCCCTGCGTACACAGCCGGCTAAGCAAAGCCTCAGCGGTGACAGCATATGCACCACACCAATCTCTGGCTTCCAGCTCCCGGGCGATGCTAGCAGGCAGAACTCAGAGTCCGAATTTTTAATCACATTGGTGTCTATTGTAAATTGGAAATGAAATCTACAGTCTTAGCTCCTAGAAAATCTTATTTTTATAGTAATATTTTAGTTAAAAGGAAAGATTTAATGGCAATTAAGTGTTAATTTAAAATAAAATATACAGGATCCATTAAAGCATAAGTTACTTTTCTTCAGTGTTTATGTGAAGTTTTAAAGTTTGTCTAAATTTGCCTTGGTTATTGATTTATTCCAATATATTTGAGGCCCAGGTGAAGGTTTTTGAAGGTAAAAAGTTAACAGGAAATACAGACTCCAAAAATAACTAAGAAGTAGTGCTAGCCTTCTCTGCCCTGCTTGTTATTTGACTGGAATCCAGCAACTCCTGGCTTTGCTGACAGATAATTGTCCTCTCTCGTAGAATGCCATAAAATCCCATCTTCAAACTACTCCAAAGGTCAGGCAGGGGTCAGGCCTTCCCCACTGTTTTTGATAGGGAAAAACTCAACTGTGCTTAGAGTTGTAGTAGATGAAGATGAAGGGGCTGTTTTAAAGTGTTACCTGCCTACCTTAAAAAAAAACAGATGCTTTTTTAATATTTCTGAATAAACAATACAGATATTTGAAGCGACCCAGGCTCTGAGAAAGCCAGGTTCATCTAGTGCCAGTCACTTACAAGGTAAAGTTATGAGGGCATTAATACAATGCATCTAATTCCGTAATTGTATAGTAATTTTTTAAAAAGCCAAATAACAAATAGGGGAAAAGATCAATCTGTGTGAACGAAAAGGGCTGAATTATAGAATCTTCATCCTTGCAGCGTTGAGAAATATAAACTGTGAAGATCTTTATAGTCTGTGAACAAAATATGTTTTCATATAAAACAAGATATGTTAGAACGTCTGTACAGCTGCGCAAACCCAGGGGCCTGGAAGGGAAGAGAAAGGCCTCTCAGCACTCTTTAGGAGCCTGTATACTCACAGAACAATTGCCACGGGCAGTTACTTTGACCTCCTTGGCATTATCTGTGAATGTAGCATTAGGAAAATTCTTGCAAATGTCCAGAAAGGCGACTTTAAAATAACCACTTAGTGGCATTATTAAAAGAGATGTTTTCTCCCTCTTTGAGAAGATTTTATGTAGATACACAACAAAGCACTCCTTGAGGTCCATTGAAAATGTCTTCAGAAAAGCCCTAATTACTTTTGCAGTATTTAGATTACAGAACATGTTTAGATAAATGACAGACTTGTTCCACGTGACACATTGGACACCATCAGTGAGAAACGAGAAAGCAAATGAAATGCAGGCTCTGCCGAGGGTGTGTTGCTGCCTGCTTTCTAAGGGTAAGTCAGGATACGGCATAGGCATCAGGCTTCCAGAAACACTGGGAAGATTTCAGGAATGGTTTTATTCCTGTTCAGTCATTTAGATTGCAGTAATTCGATATTTCAGATAACATGCAATAAAAAGTACTCAGGGCTTGACTTTGCAAATATGCTGTGATCCTTCTTCCTTTTGGACTTTGGAAATCTTTTTTCTATTTAGCAACTCTCCAAAATAATTCTTACTGACTGCAGTGACACCTACTGCTGGCCGAATTGTTTTACCTGGGGTCTGAGACATAGAACCATGAATTTCAGCAGGGGATATGAAGATGAAATAGGAATTGTAATTGGGCATGCATTTCCTTGTGAAAACCAGTGATTGTTTCTGGGCCGTTTTGAAATAGGAAGGAAGTATGTGGTGCTAAATCCCGGTATTTGTCTCAGGTCTCTGGATCTGTCCCTGTCCTGCTGCACAGGGAGCCGCAGAGGGCTCAGAAGCCAGGAGGCTCTCTCCCGCCAGCCTCCTTCCATTTTCACAGGCCACCTCCTTGTAAGAATGTGTCTATAAAGATCCCTGCTATGTCTCAATATAAACCACTACCTGATTAAGAAAATAATTATTCCTACTGCTACCACATTCTGCACAGAGCTAAGCTTTTTTTTTTTTTAACAAAACAATGCTAATTTTCTCTTAGACCATCTGTGACCCATTCACATAACTGCTAACTGGAGACAATATTATTTTAAATCACTATCTTTGTTACCTTCCCAACCTTAAAAAATGCCAACAAATATTTATAATTGAGACCATGACTCACAAAGTGCTCATTTGAATTCTGTTCTAGCAAGAATTGACAAGATGCAAGACTTTGTCTATAGTGCAGATCTCCCCTTATGTGGGTTAGAATCGTACCAAAACTAGCAACGACACAAGAACAATTTTTTAAAAGTTGACTTTTTTTTCTGCAAGTGAGCTGCAAACTTTCATATCATAAAACCATCCCAGTGTCTAGGATTTTTCCCCCTAAAATATCTGATACCAACAAGACAGCCACACCACTACTTGCAGCTCCAGCCTGCTCTTACATTGCAATTGGTTCCATTTCCATGAGCCACTGAAAAATAACCCATTATGAGGGACAATGACTCCCAAAAGTGTGTCTTAAACTCCTTTCTAAAAGAGCAAGATTTCTTTTATAATATTTGTGATAAAATGTGCAGTGATCTTTCTCTTTTCCATTTTGAGGAGAATATCAGAATGTGGAATGTTCAAATCAAGACAGCTTTCTGCTGGGTGTTTAATAAGCTCACACATATACAAATGCATGTATTTTATGTGTGTGGCATATACTAGGCATGTATAAATCTAAGATATATAAAACAGGAGCACTAAACATAATTTAAACAAGTAATAAGAACTTCATTTTCCCAATACAGCACATACAATTGCAGCCATGACAAAGCTCATCACGCCAGCTCAGAAGGATATACTTAGTTTTGAATTGCTGTCCTTAAAAATCTGACAATAGAAAGCAAGAGTAAAGCACCCATTAACACAATCACAAAAGTTAAGGCGAAGAAGTTGCTCTCAGAGAGTCAATTATTGTTTGTTACTCCATAGTGCCACCACATGGAGTGAGATTTGAATATAATTCAACGGTTTCAGACTCAGGAAGCTGTCTGTAAATAATACTTTGCACACTTCAAAAAGACAGCAAAGGGAGATGTCTAATCTTTGCTCTAGTGTGTGTGAAGGCCAAAATGTTTCCTAGTGAAAACAGAGATGTCCCACTCCTGAGAGCACTGAATGCACTGTAGTAAAAACCAAACCGCCAAACTGCTTTATTTCATCAATAAAAAAAGAACCATTTGGTAAAAGGATGCATTACACATTTTCTATTTAAATCAGTTTATAAGAAGCAGATGTTAAGCTCTCCTCAGTAAGGAAAAAAGGAGTTATAAATGAATTAAACTGATTTTCAGTAGATCTCTTACTCTCCTTACATTGTTAACGCATTTGTTTTTAATAACAATCTGAATGTGCACTTACACTATTCATACAAGGGCCTTAGCAACTATCCTTTAAAACATCAGATGGCAGGTTAGAAACGTCCACAAATTAAATGCCGGTTGTACAAACATAAACACATGTGGGTTCCAAATCACATTAAGCAGAGAATATCATAGTAAAAATCACCACATCAGAGTATCTATGAAAAATGCAGCCTAGGCTTAAATTCTAGCTCTAATAAAGCTTCTGTGATTTTAGATTTCATGATCTCTGTCAATTGGCTGTAAAGTATAAATTGCATTTCAAGCAAGTTTGAGAGCAGTTTCTTTTTTTGTAGAAGAGGCTAGTATAAATTGTAAAGATGACATTTAACATCCAAGCCTAGCCAGGAAGTGTCATATTTCACGCTCCTTCCCTTGGCCAGCACCCCGTACTTTTCACCACCTATAAGGTACTTTCCTTGGTAATTGTCTGTAATTAAATGCTTGACCCCAATGCTCTCACTAGAGACTTTCATGCTCAAACATTTTTAAGGAAAAGGTCTTAGGAGTTGGTAGCACAGACGGGGGTAGAATGCGGCTGTCTCCAGGACAGTTCCACTGAACTCATTCTTAACGATCTACCCTCCGTTACCTAACTTCAACACCATTTTTTCCTTAGACTGCATTAATGAATCCAATAAATAAAGCATTGTATCACCCATCTAGAGTGGACATTAATTTTAGAACAAAACATTAATCAATTTAAATTTATGTACTAATGCAGACACAATCAATTTCAACTTCTTATGACAATTAGCAAAGCTTTTGCTACATCCCTAAAACACACTGACCCATCAATTATGGTTTGCATCAAAGTAATGCTAATGACACTCCTTAGTCCTTAGCTGTCAGCAACCCACCTGATTGGTCAACTTGAATGCAGCAAATCAATTAATATAAATTATACATGCACAGAAAGATGGGTTAATATCATAAGTTAATTTAATTAATTGTGTTTGATTAAATGAGGTGCTTTCATTAGCCCACTTAACCATGAACCATACATACATCATCATAATCCTTTTACAAGCTCAGTCGCCCAGACGAGGACCTGACATCAAGAGCATATTCAAATCACCAGCCGCAGCCATGCAAACCTCCCTGCATAATTAACAGCTAAACGAGCTGCAGTCACTTAAGCTGAAAAGAAAACTGTTCACATCAACCTCTCTGGTACTGTTTAAATTGAAGATGTCATGGGTAAAACAAAGGTGAGCAGACAATGGTAATTAAAAATTAAAAAGGACAAGGGGGATTTGCAACTAATGGAAGCAAAGTGGAAAGAGGGCCTGGGCCCTGGTTCTTTCCGACACAAAGTGTGTGGGTGTCAGGTCACCCTAAGCCTCACCCTCTCTGGGCTGTGCTAAGCATGAAATGTCTGCAGGAATCCAGGAACACGGACCTTTGTATAGAAGGTAGCCAGAGATGAACTCACAAGCCACTCTATTAGGAGCAAATAAAATTGTAACATGATGCTGGCCAAAGCAATGCTGTGCCATTATCCTGTAATGAACCCAGTCACATGTGGGGCCAGGGCCTGTCCAATCCCCCTGGCCAGAGCATCGGCCATGTTTTCAGTTGTGGTTCTGACATTAGGTATCAAACGATGTCCAGGGCAGGGCCTCATCCAACTTCTGAGGATGGTGTTCATTAAATGGATTTTCTTCCAGACGACATGGCAGAGGCTTGACATAAAATATAGGGATGTCTGATGGAAGTTATTCATTCCTTTCTGGTTCAATGCACAACCTTCCAGGGATGGTTTTAATTCACACTGGTTCCCAAAGTATAACAAATAGCATAGCTACATTTCAGAGACTGCACCAAGCCTGCACTGCAGCACCCACACAGCTTGCCAAGGCATAACAGCAAGGGCAATACCACTCAGCTGTGGCCAGATCTGTGAGCAAAGGCAGCATTGATACAGAAATCTATGAAGTGCAAAATGAAACACGTAAGAGTAACTTTAAAACAGAGCCTGATGTTGTGGTACCTTTGCAGCTTGTGGTATTAATTCCTCACTGCATTTCATTTTCTTATTTACTTATTTATTTATTTCGGTACTGGGGATTGAACTCAGGACTCTGTGCTTGCCAGGCAGGCACTTATTCTATTGAGCTATCTCCCTGGCCCCCTTGGGTTTTTTTTTTGGTGCCTTATTGCATTTTATATATTTGGTTATTGCCTTAATAGCAAAATAAATAGGGCCTTGACTGAGGTACATTTGTGTCATTATCAGAAAGGAGTAACACATATGTGGGCATTAGCATAGGTAATTGCATGTGGTAAACAAACATAAACATTGCAAATAGGATGATTTTTGTCCACAGATGTATTCAATTTTCATGTTTCTGAGACACATGATCACAACTTGAAGGAGAGAGAGAGGGCTTCAATGTAATTTGTTTGGGCAGCAAAACTGGCCTGTTCCCTCTTGTGCCAGTGAAGGAAATACTTCCTAGCTCTAGATAGATAGACAACTTGATGTAATTATAGATCACGAACATCCATATGCCCACAAAGTACATTACTATTCCACATGGGGGCTGTGACTGCTATGTATGTGTAGCATAACTGCGACAGGCACCTTGTTCAGGCAGTCAGCGATACCAGCGGAACCCTGGGCTTTGCTCTTTGAAGACAGCTCTTTCTGGGCCTAGAGGTGAGGGCACACATGGAGTTCTCCTAGTTTGGTGTGGCCTATGAAACATCAAGCTTGTGCTTCCACTCTTGGCCATGCTGCCTTTAGCAGAGCATCACTAAATCTGGAGAGACGTAATTGTACTCCTCCCATAGGGCTTAAATCCCCCACTCTGTGAAAAGACTTTAGAATAGTTCCTGGTATGTAGTCAGCTCCAGAGAGCTGATAACCTTTATTATCTCTATCAGGGTTTGCAATACTTCCATCTCCCAAAGTGGCGCACACCTTTGTGTCCCTATCAAACATCATTATTCCATGTAGATTACTGCTTTTATAATTATAAATGACAATTTAAGAATCCTTCCAACTTAGAGCATCCATTCTTCTTGGGTCTGCAGGCTGCCTGTGTGCTGGGGTTGGGGCTCCCTCTGTTTCTTATTCTGGACTCAGCCACATTCCATAGCCTGTTATTCTCATGGGAGATATGGAAGCTGCAGGAACATCTACTGAAAAGCTGCACTCCATTCTCCTGCTTTCATCATACCTGCCTCCATGCCAGCAGCCCTAGCAGTCATGTGGACAAGTGGACAGCCAAGGGTGAGGGAAGTGGATGGCAGAGGGAAGGGTCACACTAGGAACAATCAATGAACATGGTCTAGCCACCATGACAGGCAGACTGTGGTTAGGGAAGCCAACATATCTACTACTTCTTATTTCCCATCCAAGGACAAGACAATACTCCACGACAGACACCAGAGTTCTGACCTATATGTTTCCACTGCTGTGATTACTCCAGAAAATTCCATAAATAAACTATGTTTATTTCAATGAATTATGTACAAATGAAGAGATAAACAAAATATGGTGTTCATCTTTGACTATTCTGGTCTACTGGCTGTGTAATGTTTCAGGACTTTCAGAGTCACACACTTTGAAAAAGCTCTTTCATATCATTTTCCTCTGAATAAAAATGTTTTATAGTTAAATATATCCTAGGAGAATAATATTCTTTTCAATGAGATAATTTAAATATGGAGTATTATTGGTTTAGAACTAGATCTTAAAAACTTGGGGAAAGTAATTTGATAGTTAATACTGTATTTATTAAAATGATAAACATATCAAAACTTAATATAAAATGAAGCAGATGGAGATTATTTTTGCCAAGGAATTTTCTGACTGAGCTTCAGAAATTCCTTCCCATCAGTCACTTTTAAGAGTCCTTGACCCACTGTGATCTAAAAGACATGGTCATTTTTCAGTATCCAAAATCTGGGGAATTCTCAAATAGTACATCAAGCAGCCACATCTCTGTCTGCCCAGCAAGAGAAGTAATTTGAAATGGAAAGTAAAATTAATGACTATTAATTTAATGTTTGCAGCTCACTCTTAAGAGGAGGAAATTAACAAAAATATGTCTGAAGACTGGAAAGTTTTCTGCTGATATTTTCCAAGGCATTCCGACATGTCTGTGCTGGATGGAGGGCCTGACACATTCCCTAAAAAATAATGAGCACAGGTTTCCTTCCCAGCAGGGGGAATGGAGACAGCTGCAGACAAAGACTATATGGATTCTAAATAAAATTGCTGAATTAAGTCTTAGAATTAAGGTTCTTGAATGCAGAATACATGAGGTGTTCTGGGGAAGGAAAAAACCCCTCTATCTGATCTTACACCATAACATGCATCTTAAATAAAAGATAATGCAAATGAAACAGTAAGGGTGTGTGTGTGTGTGTGTGTGTGTGTGTGTGTGTGTGTGTGTGTGAAACCAGAATAAGGACAGCTAGATGGAGCAGAATGAGCATGTATGTAAACAGATATGTGTGCTGTAAAATTCAGAGTTGTTGTTGCACCTGACATTTACTCCACACAGGATATATTCAAATACCCTTTGGAGTTTTGCTTACTATTATGACTTACAGTGAAAGGTCTCCCCAAGGCTAGGGTGTCAAAAGATGGTGCTTTTAGCAGTGGCTTGATCATGAGTAGGTGGTGCTGTCTTAGTCTCCTGTTGGTGTAGCATAATGCTGAGTGTATGTGATGGGTTTATATAAGAGGAAAGACCCACTCTGGATGCGAGAGGCACTAGCCAACAGGCTTGCAGCCTGGGTGGAATTAAAAGGGAAAGAAGAAGAAACTCTCCGTGCTTTCTTCAAACCTTGTCATGCAATCCTGCTCTTCTACAGTATCCCTTTACCATGCTCCTCTGCTGTGCTACCCTGCCTTGTTGTGTGCCAACCACAGACAAAAACCTCTACAAACTGTGAGCCAAAACAGACTTCTGTTCTGTTAACTTAGTTATGTTGATTATTTTGTTCCAGCACCTAGAAAATAATGTCAGATAAGATGGCATATTTGAGAAATGACCCTAACATGAGAGTGGAATACATTGCTTAACAGATCAATTGATTGGATGCTTTCTTCAACCTACTTGAAACACCCTAAATGAACAAGTCATATCAAAACAAAATAACACAACAGTGCTCCCAAAGCACAAATTTTCCACTGTAGCAGTTGCTGAAATTTCTGGCTAAGAATAACCTTTCTGGTAAAGAAAGCGTAGGAAAGAAATAGTTTACAAACACATTGGAGACTTACAAGGCCATTTTCTAAGTTTTTAATATTTAATTAGCAAATGTTTGCAGTACATAACTACATTTAACATAAGAAGTTGACATATGCACATAACACAGCTTAATTATACGTTATCGCTTTTCCCTTCCATTTTCTGCACTGTAAATTCTGAGAAATTCTGGGAGAGAAATCGAAAGTTATGTAAAAAGTATTTCTGAGTTAAACAGCCCCTCCAGCTTGTGTCAACCTGCAAAGCTAGAGTTCTCTGGTTACAGTTTGGGAAACCAGTGTAGAAGAGTGTTGCCCAGGAGGATTACCTAGAAATATCTTCAGTCAAAGTATTCCTGGTTTCTCTTGCCCAGATGAACCCTGGTAACTCTTCAAAGGAAACATAAATCTGAGTTCCTTGTTACCATCACTCCTACAGCCAAACTCTGGGGTGTGGTCATGACTAGTAGTCAAAAATGAGCTCAAAATCATCTCTTGTGGGCACCTAGAGATGACATTGGCCACATCCTTGTTATCATGCTGAAAGTACATGTTCCTGCTCAACGTCTTGACTGAATCAGGATGGCCTGTGTACTTAGGCAATGTTTTGTACACAAATCTTTTTCTAAACTGGAAATTCTAAAGGTAGTAACTTAGAAATAAATGGTAAACACTTCTTAATAAAGAATGATAGCACTGAGCTTCTGGCTACCCTGTGACTTTGGGACCTACTACTGGTCCCAGTCCAGGCGCAGCGTGGGTGAGACCCTCTCCCACCTGGTTGGGACGCCCCGCACCACTCCGCAGCACCTCCCCCACCCCACCTGCTGAGTAGGAATTTCTGCTGCACTCCGGGAACCCCCAGACCCAGTCCTAGCCCAGGTCCGGTGAGAGTGTGCAAAAGCTGCATCTCCCCCCTACTTCACTTTGTCCCCGCCAGGCTCAGTTCAGGTCTGGCATACAGGCATGGGGTGATACCTTGCAGCTGCAATCGCTGCAGAGAGTGTAGAGGATAGGACCACCCAGCTAGTCCAGGAGCAGAAAGTCTTGTCAGAGGGGCATAACAGGTTCACCCCCAAGGGCAGCAGCAGCAAGGAGTTGAGCACAGCAGCCACCCAAGCCACACATAGCTGGATAAATGCAAACTTTGAAGATCTGAACCTGAACTTCAGTATGTGCTAAGGTTATAACTGCAACAAAGATCTACAACGAAGGTCAGAAGACAGTGCTACACAAAATGACGAGAAGGAACAAAATGCAATCTCAGAATCCAAGCCCAACTGTAACAAGTGCAGAGGACATTAACACAGAACAAACTGAGAATCACACAGCTGAAAGCAATGAATCAACAGCTTCTGAAATAAAGAAACAGCTGCAGAAAGGTATAGAGGAACTCAGATTGGAAAAAAAAGAAATCCCTGAATTAATAACAACTGCAGTGAAGATTCAAATGCAGAAACATATGGAAAAAACCCAATGCCCACCCAGAACAAGTGCAGTGGACACTGGCTCAGCTCAAATGCATAAATTAATAGCGTCGATAGCAAATAAGCAACAGCATGAAAGTTATAGAGGAAGACAGAGCACAATTCTTTCCTGAAATAAAAAAAGAATTCTCAGAACTCATAGAATCTGAAGTAAAGAAGCAACTACACAAACATAGGGAGGAAACCCAATCTGAAAAAAACACTGCAGTAAAAGAATCAATAACTGCTTCTAAAGAAGACATTGATAAAAAAATAGAAGAGATTAGAAAAATGATGGATTCCTTGAATGAGCAATACAGGAAAGAAATAGATCGCATGAAGCAGAGTCAAAGAGATATAGAGGAAGCTAAAATCTCAATCACAAGCTTTCAAAATCATTTAAGTGAAAGTGAAAACAGAGTTTCAGATCTTGAAGATGCTGGTGCAGCTAGTGAAAAGGTAATAAAGGAACTCTTAAAAACAACAAGGATGCAGGAAAGAATAATCCATCACCTACAAGATGATGCAAAGATGAACAATGTGAGACTAATAGGCATCAGTGAGGAAGAAGGAGTTGATACAAATGACATTAAAAAAAATTGGGCAGACGTAATAGCAGAAAACTTCCCAAATATGAGGAAACAATCTGAAATTCAGGTAACTGAAGCATACAGAATGCCAATAACCTCAACTAAATGAAAAACACACCGAGACACATAATCTCCAAGATCCCAGAAATTGAGCACAAGAATAATCTAATGAAAGCTGATAGAGAAAAGAAACAGATCACATTCAAAGGAAATCCCATCAGAATTATGGCCGACTTCTCTTCACAAACCATAAAGGCAAGAAGAGCATGGAGCAGAGTACTTCAAGTCCTCTACGAAAACAAATTTAAGCCCAGACTACTATACCCTGCAAAACTCTCTTTCAAGATTGATGGAGAAGTGAAATACTTTCATGACAAAGAACAGCTAAAGAATTTCGTGATGACAAACCAACACTGCACAGGCTACTAAAAGATGTACTAGAGAGGGACCAAAATGATCAGAACTCCACGAATGATATCAGAAGCAACCAACTAAATAGGGCAAGGAATTGAACACAGGAGAAAAAGGAGTAAACGAAAACAGGTAAATAACATGTCAATCATAAGTCAAAACATCTCAATTCTAACCATCAATGTAAATGGACTCAATTCACCAATTAAGAGAAATAGACTGGCACAGTGGATTACGAAACAAAATCCAACAATATGCTGTATACAAGAAACACATTTAATTCATAATGACATTCATAAGCTGAATGTCAAAGGATGGAACAAAATACTGAATGCCCAAGCTCCTCAGAAAAGAGGAGGGATAGCAATTCTAGTCTCAGACAGTCTCAACTTCAAACCAACAATGATCAAGTGAAATAAAGAAGGCCACTATATAATGGTTAGGAGAAAAATTCAAGGGGAAGAGGTAACACTCATAAATATTTATGCACCAAACATGGAAGCACCCAACTATATAAAGCAAATCTTAATGGAAATGAAAAATCTACTATCCAATACCACAATTTTAACGGAAGACCTTAACACCTCCTTAACCCTAAAAGATAGGTCTACCAAAAAAACTTAGCAAAGAAATAACAGAACTGAATCAGTGCTTCAAACAAATGGACTTGGAGGACATATACAGAGTGTTCCGCCCAAACACAGCTGAATACACATTTTTCTCAGCTGCACATGGGTCATTTTCTAAAATAGACCACATACTGGTCCATAGGTCA
>NW_004524696.1:6235613-6261463 GCF_000260255.1 Octodon degus | reverse complement strand
GCAATGTGTTAATTATTGAAACTGTCCTACCAATTTGATTTGAAACTGTCTCATTGCTATTTGTTTATCAATAAAATTATGGAAAAAAGAATAATAGCACTTTAATAAATTTAGTTATATTAAATTAAATGTTTGATAAGAAAGTTTGAAACCCACCAAAAATACTTGCTGATGACTAACTCATTCCTCTAAGGTCATATCTATAGCAAAACAGTGTCGTCTGGGGCAGAGTGCATGGAATAGAGCAGATAAGCATAATAAGTCATTTTAGAGTGAATGAAATGCTCTAAAGCTATGTTATGGATGACTGTGCAGTTTTGAAATTTATTAAAATCACTGAGATTGACTCATAGTGTTGAATAATACAGAATGTAAATTATATCTCAACAAATTTCTCATAGCGAGAAACTTGCAGAAGAAAAAGAAAAGTGCTGGTTAAGCATCAGGTGTCCTGGACCTGCTTTCTTTTCTGCCTCTTTCAGGCCTAACTCATTGTCTGATGGAGCTTTCTTTTTTTCTTTTCTTTTTTTTTTGTGGAATCAGGGATTGAACTCAGGCCCTTGCACTTGTCAGGGAAGCGCTTATTCTACTGAGCCATCTCCCCAGCCCCATTGATGGAGCTTTCTTACCAGATCTTCAAATTTATAAAACCAGGCCCAGGTAAGGAATCCCCTAAAATAATATAAGACCAAACAAGTTGTAAGAGGCAATGATGCAGTGTCTATAATCTGACCACCCAATTAGAAACAAGTACTGGAGATACCCTGGCCACCCATCCCATCATGGCTGTTAGGATCCAGGTGAATTGTGTGGGATGACACAGAGACGTGAGAGCACATGGGCCATACAGGAGTGCTTCCAGCCATAGTGTGTAGGATGGACAGAGAAAACTAGTGACATGAAATTGCCAGAAGCAACAGTAACAATGTGAGCCACCAGGTGGCAAGTTAGACGAACCAGCGTGGTGCTTGGGACAAAAGACACAGAGAAGAAGCAGGCAGATGGGACTTCCCTTTCTCTTTCTCTTTTGCTTTTTTTCTAAATGGCTGTGGAAAAATTGAGACAAAGAAACTAATCTCATCTTCCAAACCCAGAGGCCAGGTTCAGAAAAGCCCTTGCTTATTCCTTCATTCTTTCTCTGCCTTCTTGTCTAGTTTCCAAAAGCTTGCAGGATCATCTTTTGTTCTCCAGACTGGCTTCTAATTCTTTACAATTATTTTTGTTTTATCTACTATCTTTCTTAAATTTCCCTACCACAGGGTTAAAACACTCTAGCAAGGAGAAACATTTTTTGTATAAGCTCCCAGTTTACTATTGGCTCTGTAATATAGTCGTAGATGTTGCTATTAGGGTTAAAGGTACAAAATTAGCAGTTATCACAGGTTTTCAGTGACTAAATTGAACTAGATGCTATTGTTATTGACAATTATACTACTTTAGCTAAGACGTCATATCTGTTTTAATCAGTTGATCTCACTTCTGTAACAATACTGGGAAATTCTGGGGTAATAATCTGAAGACTGGGGAGTGATCCAAACAGATAGTGTCAACATCTCACTCTTAATTAATTGGAAACATAGGATCTTGGGACAGACAAAACCAAGAACCTTCTACACACAGAAGACATTCCTGAAGAACAAACCTTACCTAGAGAGGACTTGATACTAGTAATATAGTACTACCTATCTCTACTTTAAAAAAAATTACAAGGATCAACAAAGAAAACAAAATAAAAACTTTTGAAATAAAAAAAAACAAGATACAAAAGTAAAATGCAACCTTCAGCCCACTCAGAGCAACTCCAGGAGACAATGAGATAGAGGAAAATGGAAGACATACTCCTGACATTTCTGAAATGATAGCAACAAAAATAACCAAGTTCATTAGGCTACCAGGAAAATCAAATCAGACATAGTCTCTCAGGTTAAAAAAAGAAACATCAACATTTATAAAGTAATTGATCAGCAAATTTAGAGTAGAGATAGATTTAAAAATAAACAGTGAAAGGAAGAAGATGGGAACCATGAATAATCATATAGGAAAGAAACAGTACACATGAAACAGATTCAAACAGCTATCCAAGAAACAAAAAATTCCATTGAAAGCTGGAAAAACTACCTGAATGAATCTGAAGAAAGCATTCCAGATCTTCAAGACAGAATCTTGACTAGTGATCATGAAATGAAAGATCTATTGAAAATAATAAAAGATGGAAATAATAATTCAACAACTGTAAGATAATGCAAACAAAAGTAATATATAAGAATAATAGGTATATAGCCAGGGAGATAACTCAACTGCTTAGCTCCTGCCTGGCAAGCACAAGGCCCTGAGTTCTTTCCATAAAAAAAAGGTCCAAGAATAATACTTGTCCATGAAAAAGTAGGAGTCAACACAAATCGTAGCGAAAGAAAAAATGCATGATTATTTTTTTCTCGAAAATAATAATTTCCACATTTGGAAGATCAGTATGTGAGGTATTCAACCATGGTTTTTGTATTACACATTGCTGTCCTTGATGTAGTTGCTTAGATCACAGATGCAGCGTACAGAGTTACTCAAAGTGAAAATTCTAAACATTAAATTGGTATTTTCAAAAACACCTGATGGAAATTATTAGTAATGTCTTTTCAATTATTATTACAATCTCTTTAAAATAATTTTTTTAAAAATAAAAAAGACAAGAAAAATTAAGTTTTATTGAGAGCAAGTGTTAATATTCAATTATCTGTCCAATTTTTCATAATAATACCTGTTAATCTATGCAACAAAGTTGATAATAAAAATAGGTAATGTATGAACCATTGTTAATTTGCTATTCTTGTTTTGGAAATCTGTAACATATGTATTGTTGTATGTTACCCTATTTCTGTCTTTGTAACTTCTATTTTTGCTTTTGTTTTTACTCTTCAAATTAAAATAAAATATAATTTTAAAAATCTTTTAATAGATATCTCTGAAGACTAAGTGCCTGCTTAGGCAAACATAGGGACTGGGGTTTGATCCCTGGTACCACAAGCTGTACCAGCCCCATCCCCAGGTACGCTGAGCTGACCACCAGGTCCAGGCATGGTGGTGCATGCCTGTAATCCCAGCACTGCAGAAGCTGAAAATTGGAGGTTCACTAGGAGTCCAAGGTATGTAGTGAGACCCTGTACCAAATACATTAAAAAAAACTTAGTAGGCTCAAAACTACAAATACAATTGTGACTAAGTCACTGATCAGCCACTTTCTTCAGGGAAGATCTGGCATAGCACAAACCCTGGAGAAGTTTCGATACTGGCTATTTCTGAAATCAGAAGGCCTTCAGGTTGAAATATAAAACTCTTTTGAAATTTTTTTTTCTATTTTAGGGAAGGGTCTACAAGGTGTTCAGGGTTTCACTACTAGATCGGATTCATAGCGATCCACCTGTTTACAGCCTCCCAAAAGCTGGGATTACAGGCATGCACCACCATGCCCAGTCTCAATCTCCATCTCAATGTGCCCTAGGTTCAGGGCTGGAACAGCAGGCTGGGGTATTGAACCCCCAGCCACTGTACCTGCTTGCAGGTGCTTTGATCCACTAAGGTATTTGGCTGACCTTGACTTTAGTTTAGTACATGGCAATGAACATGGGTCTAATTTTAGCCTTTGGCATGTAGAAAGGCAGTTCTATCAGCACCATTTATTAAAGAAGCTGTCTTTCTTCTAGTGAAGATATTTGGTCCTTTTGTCAAAGATAATGTGGCTGAGTGTGTTTGTAGTGGTGTCTGCATCTTCTAGTCTGTTCCATTGATCCTCAAGCCTGGATTTTTTTTGTCAGTGCCATGCTAAAATTTATCATAGTACCTAAGTAGTATAATTTTAGATCAGGGATTGTGAAGCCTCCTGTCTTTCCTTTGTTGCCCAGAATTGCTTTTTCTATTCTAGTTCTATTGTGGTTCCAGACGAAATGTATGCACGTTTTCTATAGAACTTTGAGATATACTAATTCTATTTTAGTAGGTATTACATTGAATTTTCTAACAATTTGGGGAATATGGCCATTTTCACAATGTTGGTTCTTCCTATTCAAGAACAAGGAATAACTTTCCAGTTTCTGAAATCCTCTTCAATCTCTTTTATCAGAGTAGTGTAATTTTCACTGTATAAATATTTTCCTTCCTTTGTTTGATTGATTCCTACATATTTCATTTTTTAAGATGTTATTGCGAAAAGTGTGTGTTCCCTAATTTTTCACTCAGTTTTATTGAATTTTGAGTTTTGACTTTGTATCCTGCTATGTTACTGAATTTGGTCATTAAATCTTCATGTCTCTCAGTGAAGATTTTGGTGTTTTCTATGTAGAGTATCATGTTATTCTGCAAATAATGATAATTTAACTTCTTTCTTTCCAATCAGTACTGCTTTTATTTCTCTCTCTTGTCTAATTGCTCTGGCTAATGTTTCCACAACTATATCAAATCTGAGTGGTGATAGTGGACATCTTTGTCTTGTTCCTGATGATAAAGTGAAGGCTTTCAGTTTATGCCCATTTAGTACAATGTTGGATGATTGTTTCTCAAAGATGCTTTTTATCAGGTTGAGGTAAAGACAATCTATTCTGCCTGTTCTGACTATCTGTAGGGTTCTTTTTTTTTTCAATCACAAGTGAGCATTAGACTTTTTCAATAGCTTTTTTTGTATCTATTGATATGGTCATGTGTTTTTTGTTTTTGCTTCTATTGATGTGGCTTGTTTCCATGGATATTTATGGATTTGTGTATGTCAAACCATCTCTGCATTCCTGGAATGAATCCCACTTTGTCATGATGCATAATCTCCTTGATGATTTGCTTCATTTTGTTTACCAGTGTTTTACTGAAGAATTTTTCATCTATATTTATTAGAGAGATTGGCTTGCAGTTTTCTTTTTTAGTTGGATCTTTCTCTGGTTTTGGAATCAGAGTAATACTTGCTTCCAGGAATGAGTTTGGGAGAATTTCTTCCAATTCAATTTCATTGAACAGTTTAAGAAAAGTTGGCATAAAATATCCTTTAAACTTCTAGAATTCTTCTGTGAATCCATCAGGACCTCGTCTTCTCTTTGTTGGTATGTTCTTTTTATTGCATTTTCAATTTCATTTCTCATTATTAAGTTATTCAGAATTTGTATATCTTCTTGACTCAACTTCAGCATTTCATATGTATCTAGGAAATTGTGCATTTCCTCTGTGTTTTCCACCCTGTCAGAGTGAAGATTTTGGAATTAGGTATTAATGATCTTTTGAATTTCTCTAGGGTCTGTTGTGATTTTGCCTTCTTCATCCTTATAGCATGGATTTGTATTTATTCTTTCCTTTTTTATTAGGTTGCCTAAGGGTTTATCAATTGTATTTATTCTTTCAAAGAACCAACTTTTTGCTTCATTAAGGTTTTGTATTTTTTCTTCATATCCATTGCATTAACTTCTGCTCTGATGTTTATAATTTTCTGCCTTATTTGGGTTTTTGGCTTGAGTTGCTCTTTATCTAGGAGCATGAGGTGAAGCATAAGATTGTTTATTTGATCTTGTTCTATTTTCCTGATATGTGAATTTACTACTATAAATTTCTCCCTTAAGAAAGCTTTTATTGCATCCCACAGGCTCTGGCAAGTTGCATCTGCATTTTCATTTGATTGTAAATATTTTTAATTTCTATCTTAATTTCACCTGTGACTCACTGATTGTGGAGGAGGGTCTTATTTAATTTCCATGTATTTATGGAGTTTTTAAGATTTCTTTTTTCAATAATATCCATTTTCATTGCACTATGAATGGATAATACATGTGAGATTATCACATTTAATTCTCTGTCTTTTTTTTTTAAACAGACATCCTCAAAAATCTCTGTTAATTTTCCTTCCACTCCACTGACTTAATTTTCTAACATAGATAGGCAGGTTGTACTTTTTCTTTGACTTACTCTCACAAGACAAAGTACATCCTCTATTTTTTGTGGCTTACCATTCTCACATGAATTTCATACTTAGAGAGGAGTTTTCAACCATATATTCTGTTCCTACCTGTGCACCTCTTTGAAGTAATCCTTCTTTAGGGAGCTTGTCAGAGTTATGAGATAACTTTGTGTTGCAACCTTGTCAGCAGACTTAAAAACTAAAATGCATTTGGACAACTTTATTTTAGCTTATATATATTCCATATTAGGAAATTTTATAGTGAAGTAGCATTTTAAAAAGTGAACATTGAGACGCCATGTAAGCAATAAATGTGTATATTTGGACAGCAAAAGATGGAAGCATAGAGCTTTTAGAAAGAAACAGTGAATATTGGATGATATCCATTAGATGTTGGGACAAGTTAAAAAAAGTGAGAGAAAAGTAAGAAGAAAATGCTATTTAAAAAGAAGCAAGGTGAAAGGTAATTTTGTGAAGTCATTAGAGAGAAATAGGAAAAATACTCAGAGAAACTTGTACCACTTATTGTCTAGTGGATTTTTGCTAACATGTGAGAACAGTTTGATTATTGTGGAATTGTAGTTAGAATAAAATGGAAAAGATGGTTTGGTTTTGAGAGGTGGTGACACAATTTTAGTAGGACAGAGAAGGAAGGAGAAATACGGAGAGCACATATAAGCTTATATATTACTGTCATAGGAAGTAGGGTTGAGGACCACTGCAGATGGGGACAAATGGGATTGAAATTTTAAGGAAAATAAAGCAGGTGCAGAAGAAGGAAAGGTTTATTTAGCTCACAGTTAATGGAGATTTCATTCCATACTCAGCTGGCATCAAGGCAGAGTGGCACATAGCAGAGGGTAGCAGTTCACGGCTGTGGAAAACAGCAAAACAGCAAGAGCAAAAGGAAGGAATAAGAGCAACAATGGCAACAGGGAGCAAGTCTGTCTCCTTTATGTTGCATCCAGGCTATCCACCCCAGGCTGGGTGCAGCACTCACACCCATAATCCCAGTAGATCATGAGTTAATCACCAACTCTAGATTCTGCCCAATGACTGCATGAGGCTTTGGGGGAATAATTATTCACAAACCATAACAACTTCCATTAAAAACAAGACATTCTCAGGCCACCAGATAGCTCAGAGGAATAAAGCGGCTCCTTAGGCATGTGCAGCAACGGGGGATTGAACCCTGGCATGTGAGGCCTGCCCCTGGGGCATGCTGAGATGGCAAATGAACAGGATATGGTGGCAAGCACCTGCAATCACAGTGCATGAGAAGTTAAAAACAGGAGGATCACTATGAGTGCAATCAGTGTAGTAGGACCCTGTAAGACCCTGTACTAAAATACATTAACAAAAATAAAAATAAAAAATAAAGATAAAAATAAAAGTTGGACCAGCCAGATAGCTCAGGGTCTGGGGTATGATCCCTGGCCTGCTACACTGACCCCGCCCCCAGGGCATGTTGAGACAGCTAATGAGACTTGGCATGAGTGTAATTGCAGTGCTTGGGAGGCTATAAAACAGGAAGGATCACTAAGAGTCCAATCTGTGTAGTGAGACCCTGTAGACCTTATGCTAATATACATAAAAAAAGAAAAATACAATAAAATAAAAATAAGGCATTCTCTTCTTCCTAGTGTGCACTATAATTTTAAAGACTATTTCTTTTTCTTTTCTTTTTCCATAATTTAATTGAGAAACAAATAGCAATGAGACAGTTTCAAACCAAATTGGTAGGACAGTTTCAATAATTAACACATTGCACACATTCTTCCTAGTGGTTAATTGCTGTACAAGATGTGGATGTGATATCCTATTTACAAACACCGTTAGAACAAATCCCTCTATTCATTAAGAGAATGTAGCTATATATCTATCCTAACAATTTTGAATACAAAATGGACATTCATCTGTATACCCTTTTTTTGTTAAGTTCCGTTATTTGAATATTATAGGTGTGTAAACTCAACAAAATATCCCAAAAGAGTCCAGTAGACCATAATAGTATTGGGTCTTCTGCTTGACTGGCAATGTCAGAAATTGTTGACCTGAGTCCCCTACAGCTCAACATAACAATCTGAGGTACAGGATCTCAGGATAAATCCTGAGGGGATTTCACTGACTTTATCAGACCCAAAAGGTACAACTGTTGTTGCATAGGTCCTGCTTTACCTTGATCTTAACCATCCAGCAGAAAAATATAACAATGAAATATAAGAAGTAAAGCTATTTCTTTTATTGTGAGACGATTTTGATAGTGTAGTGGTTGGTTCATTATGTCAACTTAGCAGGATCGGCTCTGCAGTTCCAGATCGTGGACCGTGGCCCCTCCCCCTCTCAGGGCAGTGAGGGCCCACCCTAGGGTGTGATGGGCCTGAACTAGAGCAGAAAAAACCCACCCCAGGAGCTTGTTCTTCGCAACTGCACCACTTTGGAGGAGATCTGATCTTTGAAGTGGAGCACCGGTCTTGGCAGTCAGCATAGAAGGAAGAGAGAGAGGCTTGATGGATGCTGCAGCTGTTGCTCTTTCTCTGCTTTTCATCGTTTACTGCCTCCATGAAGTGCTGCCTTTGGAGCCAGCTGAATATGGACTGAAACCTTTATAAACTGTGCGCTAAATAGACCTTTCCTTCCTTAATTTTGAGTTTTTGGTATTTGTTCCAGCAATGAGTAAAAATTAACTAAGACTCGTATATTGAGTACGGGATACAAAAACACATAGGTGCTGAAGTTTCTTGGTTACTTCTTGGTGAGTGAGTGCAGGCTATGCTTTTGCAGCAGGTGTCCACCAAGCCTGGGCATGTTGCAGTGAGCTTGAAGCATTTATAGACAATTAGCATTAAATCTGCTAATTCCTGCATTACAAAGAAGTTGTTCATTTCATCAAAGCTGCTGAACTGATAGACTGAAGCTCTCAATTTTATTTTCTGTATCTGTAAGAAACCATTATGTCTTTTATTCCTGATATTCATAATTTTGTATTTTCATTTATTATTCTAGTTAAAATATTATCACTTATAATTTTTCAATAATCAGTCCTTTTCTTTATTATTTTTCCTATTTTATTCATTTTCTATTTTATGATATTGTTCTTCATTGTTTCATGTCTCCTGCCTTTGCTTTATTTTACTTTTTAAATTAAATTCTTTAGTTATTTATTTTAATATTTTTCTTTATAAACATTTAAAATATTGATTTTAAGACCTACTATTCCTGAATCTTAATTTTTTGATGTGTAATATATTTAACATTATTTAGCTCAAAATGTACTGCAATTCCTTGAGTTTCTTTTTCATTTGTGAATTTATTTGGCAGGGTCTTACTTTCAGAATAGAGACTTTACAAACATTTTGATCTTACTGGTAATTCTGTTATGATCAGACTGTGTAATTCTGATTCTTTTAAACATATTGAGGCTTGCTTTGTGACCCAATAAATAGTCCATATTTGTGAATATCCCATGTTTTCTTGAGAATAATGTAGATATTTATTTGTTACAGATAGAATAATGGGAGCATCAGGTCAAGTTTATTGACAATGATATCTTCAACGACTATGTTGACTTTTTGGTATACAGCATTAACAGTGTTAACAATTATATAAAGTTGGTGCTAAAATCACAAACTGTGTTTGGTTAGTTCATTTTTTTTCTTTAGTTCTATATTGCCTCAAATATTTTTAGCTTTTTGATATGTTTATGTTTTATCTTTATAAAAGGTACCCCTTTAGCTTAAATTTCTGTTTTATCTGCTATTTATGCATCCATACCACACTGAACATGTTTAGTGTTTATATGATACAATTTTACCTGTTTTTCTGTTAAAATTTCTATATCTCTATATTTAAATTATGTCTCTCATAAATAGCACATAGTTTGGTCTTCGTATTCATTCTGAAAATCTCTTCCTATGTTAGTGGCAAGTCCATTGATATTTAATATAATCATGAATGTGGTTGGATTTAAAATTAACAAATTTCTACTTTTTGTCTTATCTTTGTGGCTAATATAGTAACTTTTAGTATTTCACTCTATCTTTCTGGTTGGGTTTTGTCTATGCTTGTACTTTTAACAAGTGTTTTCTCTCAGAGCAGTCTTTACTGGCTTGATCAACCTTGAGTAAGACTTCACGTCTGGCCCTACCTGCTCCCTGGCTTCACCCTCTTTGTTTTTCTTTTTTGCCTGACTAGAAATTGAACTCAGGACTTTGATCTTGCCAGACAGGTGCTTATGCCACTGCACTATGTCTCTGGCTTTCAGAGCACTCTTAATTTACCATTGTTAAAATTAGATTAGCACTAGACCACTGTATGTTTAATGTAAGACTGCTCCAGTAACTAACCATTCAATTAGTCTTATATATTCCATCTTCACATTTGTGTCTATATGTTCTTTTCTTCTCCATAGCAATATTTTGACTATTTCAGGTAAATTTTCTTTAGTATTTCTTTCTATGTAAGTCTGGTAACAATAAAACTATGCTTTTGCTCATTTGGAAATGGATTTATTTTGTCTTAACTGTTGAAAGATATATTTACTACTTGTTATATTCTATATTGACAGTGCATTTTCTTTGTCTTGGTATTTGAAAAAGAGTGCTTCATTGTCTTCTGATTGTAATTTGTGTATAATGAGAAACATTGTTACTCTTCAGTATGTAATAAGCTTCTTCCTCTGGCTTTGAAGATCAACTTTCCACCATTAATTTTAGGTAGTTTGATTATGAGACACTGAAGTGTGGCTTTTTAAAAATGTGTTTAGTACCAGGTCTACAGGGTCTCACTACACAGATTGGACTCCTAGTGATCCTCCTGTTTTTCAGCCTCCCAAGTGCTGGGATTACAGGCATGCACCATCATGCCTCCTCTCAATTGCTGTCCAGCATGCCCCTGGGGCGGGGCCAGCATGGAAGGCTGGGGACCAAACCCTGGCCCTTGAGTCTGCCTAAGTAGGTGTCTTAATCTGCTGAGCTATCTGGCTGACCCTTGGCCTTTTGTTGTTGTTGTTATTGACTTTGAGGTTTTCTGGGACTGTGCAGTGTTTGTTTGTTTGTTTATTTTTTCCTAAATGTAGAAAATTTTGTCTTTCTTTCTTTCTTTCTTTCTTTCTTTCTTTCTTTCTTTCTTTCTTTCTTTGGTGGTACCAGGGATTGAACTCAGGACCCTGTACTTGCCAGGCAGGCACTTATTCTACTGAGCTATATCCCCAGCCTGACAATTTTCATTTAGATAAGTATGTTTTTCACTTTTATTATTTTTGTCATAGTTTCTGGGACTCAGATAATGGATATATATCAAGAATATATTCTTGATATTCCACACAAGGACATTAACTAGAGACAGTTGCAGTTTCGTTTTAGTCTTTTCTTCCTTTAATAAATGTATTATTTCTACTAATCTGTCTTAGTGTTCATTGATTCCTTATGCCATTATGTTCCACCTGCTCTGGGTACTTCCTAATGAAATTTTCATATCCACTGTTATATTCCTCTTATCTAGAATGTTCTTCTTATTGATTAAATTCTTCAACTTTCATATCTCTTTTTATTTTTTCACCATTAGCACTACTGCATTTATAGACAGACTCCACACAGAGTCTCCAAATAGTCTGCAGATTCATTAGCATACCTATTACAATTGTTTTAAACTCATCATCTGCTAATTCAAAAACTTTGAATATTTAGATTTGTATAAATATTGACTTCTTTTCCCTTTGAATATGAATTCTAAGATCCTATTTATTTTCCTATGCAACATCTATATTTGTTGTTTTTCCTTCTAATAGTTATAAGAATGATCAAAATTATTCTGGATTTTGTTACCCTTATTTATAAAAGTTAAGTTTTTCCTAGAGGTGATTAAACCACTGGTAACCTTCATGTGTTTTGTATATGGATTGGTTTTGCTTTCAAAAAGGGGAGATGGATTTCTTTTGGCTCATAGTCAGTCCTCTCTCTATAAAGCTCATCCTTCTCTTTGAGGCAAAAAAGTAAAGCTTCAGTAAGTTTCTATACTGGGCCACAAATACAAAGCTCTGAATCCCTTGATGAGCAGTCCCCAAAACATCTCTTTTTAGAGCTCTGAGAATTCCAACTGATATTCTTTACTTGAGATCCTGAAATATTTGTCCCTTGACTGTGCAGTGAGAAGTCAGTGATGACTGCAGTGACTTATACTCATTTTTAGTGGCTTCTTTAGCTCTTCATGGTTTGTGTTTCTTCCTTTCAGTGCCAGCTGAATTTCCCAAAACCAATTTCTTATCTCAAATCCTAAAGAGTTTACATCTAAGCTCCTGTAAGGAAACATGGGGTTATCTGTGGAGAAACTCTTGGGTACTTTTAATTATTTTTCAATATTTTGTCTAGAGTTTATGATTAGTATTATAAGGTAGTTCATCTGTTTTAATCTACTTTGCTACAACCAGAAATTTGAATTCCTCAAAATTAGCTTTCTTTTTTGAAAAACCAAATGAAATTTAGAACTTGTTTGTGAAAAACAATATCCACACTCCCAGAGTTTGCAACATGATTGCGTTCACACCTCAATATCTAAAGCTTTACTTCACTAAACTTTCTTGGCACATTGAGTATACTTACTCCTCTGTTTCTTAGGTACATATAAAGTTGGACAAAAATGAAAATGGGTGATAAATGTCTATTTATTATTCCTGGACTTTAGTATTGAGATTATATCTTTTAGAAGATGTTTTATATGAAAATTGGGGTAAACAGACTTGAGGTTACATGTGTGTGAGTCTTTGTATTCATCTGTGTATCTTACCAATTTTTCCTTTGCTATCTTAAAAATATTCCTAGAACTTTCATCATTCAACTTGTATAAAGTTCATGTTAAGTTTAAGTCTCAGTACTATTCCAACAGCACAGGAAGTTACTATAATCTTAGATAGTCTCATTGAAGGGATGAAAAATTAATGCTGTGAATGCTTGTGTAACTCACTAGAGTTTATGAGGACTCAGAATTTCATTAGTTTCAGGTACAAGCAGAAAAGATTAAGGTTTCTGTAAAACAAGCAGTAATATGCAATTATATGTCCAATCCTACTTAACTGTGTTTGTTAATCTGAGCAACAGAATCGACCATAAAAGTAAATAATATATCAATCATTGTTAATCAGCTATTCCTGTTCTGAACATCTATAAGATATATATTGCTGTATGTTGTCCTGTTTCTGTCATTGTTTCTGATTTATGTTCTTGCTTTGGTCTTTGCCTTTTCGAAATGAAATAATAAAATTAAATTTAATTTTTAAAAAGCTGCAAAAAACCCTCAATGTAGTTCTCTTCTGAAAACCAATTTTAATATTACTCCATCTTCTTTCTTAGCCAACCAGTCAGTAATTACCTCTGTCCACTATAGCTATGATAGTTTTTACAACTTGTTTCAATTATATTTATAAACCTTACATTTTAACCTACCAGTTAATACAAAAAAATAATTTTTGAAGACCCATTTTCCTAAAGTTCTACACCAGGAAAGTGTTCCTCTCTCTGGAACAAAAGGTAAGTTCAGTCATTGTGCAGGATGTGAGGGAATTTAATCTGCTGCTGGAGCAGCACTCATTTCCATAGTGCTAGGTAATTTGAACATCACTATAATATGGGAACAAAACAACGCTCTGGTGGGGGGGTGGGATCTGGACATATTTGGAGCATTATATGAAGGGCCTGCCCATCTCATGATATTCTTCCCCAGTGACACTCAAGTCACTGGGGAGTACAAGGCTGGAATTAGTTTTTGTTTATGAAAACCTAGAAATGAACACTGATCAGTGTCTAGATTTAATTAGATTCTGAAAATGAATAACAAGATCTCTATGATACTGAGATTACCACTTGAATGTCAATATTATGAAGAGAATCAAAGTGTCTTATAGACTGTACTTATTCAAATGACAACAGACAGCATGTTCTGTAGGATTTTTTATTTTCTTCTGGGTACCAGAGATTGAACTCAGGAACTTGCACTTGCCAGACAGATACTTATGCTGCTGAGCTATATCTCAGGTCCTTTCTCATTATTTCAATTTGAAATGGCTATTACTTCTCTTCCTTTCTGGAGTTCTGCTTGTTCCTTACATGTACGACTGACCAAAAAACCAGAGGCATAATATAAATTTTTCTTATGGTTTATTAGTATACTCTGTAATGCTATAAAGAAATGTAATCAAGCCAATTCTTTCTATTTCAGGTGAGATTGATCTATACATTCAAAATGTTTTTAATTTTAATTTCTTGTCTTTCTTTCTTTCTTTCTTTTTTTTTTTTTTTTTTTTTTTTTTTTAGGGAAGGGTCTACAGGGTGTTTAGTGTCTCACTACTAGATCGAACTCATAGTGATTCTTCGGTTTACAGCCTCCCAAGAGCTGTGATTACAGCCACAAGCCACCATGCCCAGTCTCAATTGCCATCTCAACACACCCCAGGGGCAGAGTCAGCATGGCAGGCCCTGGGATTGAACCCCCAGCCCCTGCACCTGCTTGCAGGTGCTTTAATCATCTGAGATATTTGGCCAGCCCTCAAGTCTTGAATTATGGATTTCAATACTGGTGAATAGAAGAGACACAATGAATCTACTCAGAGAAAACCAACTAAAAACACAGGCAATTGGAAGAAAGGGATGGAAACATATCCTGATATCAAAATCAGTCTGAAATAAGAGACTTGTAGATCAAAACATAAATGTAGGACTTCATATAACTGTGATCCAAGCCACAGAGCTGCTGGTGGGACACACAATAGTGGGAGAAATAGGACCACCACTGTGGGATGTTTCCACAAAATACCACTGATGGACTGCAATAGGCTGAATAAGTCAGGCCACATAGGATAGATTTGGGATATAAGGCCCTGTCCATCTTTTGCCTTCTTCCAAACACAGGATACTATATCCTAACAACAAATTTTGCTGGCACAGGCAGTTGATCAGGAAACTGCTCCCTCCTCAGTGGGCTGCTAGTGTTTTGTTTTGTTTTGTTTTGTTTTGTTTTGTTTTGTTTTGTTTTGTTTTGTTGTGTGCCAGAGCAGCTAACTGAAAATCTCTAGAGACCACAAAGTTAGAGACCACAGTGGCTGTGTCATTGAGGGTAGTGAATGGAACAGCATGATCCCTCTGCCCTACAACCAGTGGCTTGAAACACAAATGCCCACATGTGGGATTTAAGCATCCTTTGATCATGACCCAGGCACACGTAGGAAGCTGGCACCCTTCCACCTTCATGGGAGAGGAGAGAGAAGGGAGACTAAGCAGCCTTGGACTTTCCTCATGGCAGTGGCTGAAGCAGTGAGTCAGAAAATTTAGTGACCACAGTAGGGGTGGTAAAAGTAGTGAATGAAGCAGCATGGTTTCTCCTGCCCCTGGCCAGTGGCTCTTGAGAGTGATGCTGACATGAGATTTACGCAGCTTTGGGCTTGGACAGAGGAGTGGAAGCTCAGCGCTCACCTTGGTAGAGAGAAAATTGAAGTGGGACTGTGTATGTAGCCTTGGGTTGTCTCTGTTGTATGGCAGGAAGTGAATTATTTATTTATTGTATTTTAATAAGGGTTTACAGGGTCTCACTATGCAGCTCGGACTCATTGTGATTCTCCTGTGTTCAGTGTTCTGCCTCCCAAAGAGCTGGGATTACATGCCCAAGCCACTATGCCTAGTCTCAATTTCCATCTCAGCCTGCCCCAGAGGCAGGGCCAGCACAGCATGCAGTGGATTGAACCCAGGCTGCTGCTTCTCTCTAAGCAGGCACTTTAATCTGCTGAGCTACTTGGCTGGACCTTTATTTCATTTATTTATTTTTTGAGTCATTCATTTCATAACACCACTATATAACTGTGGATCTTGCTCCTATGGTTAAAGGTACTGTAATCCCACCCTGTGACAAATGATGAGAGAAGATAGAGACATACCAGTGGAAATGAAGCAAAGAAGGCTGTGCAAAGACTGGGAGAAGCCTACTGCAGGTGGGACTGGGAGAAACCTTGGGCTATCTGTCTGGTGGACCACAGAAGCTGGGAGAGTTAAGTGGAAAGAAACAGGGTGTGGAGTGGGTAGACCATTAAGGGATATACAGATGGTTACTGGCTGAAGTCTGGCCCTTGCTCCCATATTTGGAGGCCAAGATGAGCCTCACATCCAGGGCTAATCCTGTTGAAGCAATGGTGGGGGTTACCCAGCATGCATCTGTTCTCTTACTTGGAAAATACCACAGAACTGTGGACACCAGAGAAACTTCATTATGTTTTCCTTATCTTTTTTGCTTCATTTTTCTTTTTCTAGATGTTTTTTGTTTATTTATTTAGATTTTTACTTTATTGATTCTTTTTACTGACCTCTGTTCTCTCTTCCCTCAATATTAGTTCCTGAATTTTTGATATTTTCACATGAGTAAATACTGTCTCTACTCTTTCTGACTTCTTTCAACAGTCTTCTACTTTTTTCTTCATTATTTCTCTCCTGACCTCTTCTTGGGTTTCCCAAAGCCCTGGGTGATCAACCTCTGTCCGGGAGCCTTTCTTTTACTGTATTTCTCTTTGTTTTGTCCAATATTCCTATTAAGTCCCCCACACACACCATGACATGAAAGTCACTCAACTGAGGGGAAAATCATTGCATACAAGTTCCTGGTTTATATTAGTTTTTTGTTATATAACTGTAGATCTTGCTCCTCTGGTTAAAGACACAAAATTAGTAGTTACCACAGTTTGCCAGTGTCTAGGCAGTGATTGATGCTAATGTTATTCTTAATTATACTACCTTTTCCAAGGTGTCACACCTAGTATAATCAATGGTACTCTCTTATATAACAACACTATAACAACACTGATCATCTGGATCATAACCTTCACCATAGCCCAATGCCAGAGGGTCGAGTGCTGAGCCAAAGGGAAAGCAATTATTTATTACCAAAAAATTTGGAATGTAGGCTCTTGAGACAGACACAAAGACCAAGAACCAGATACACTTAGGAAACATTTCTGAGGAATAGACATATCCTAAGGAAACTTTGATACTAGCAATAAAGTTATCTTCTATAAATAACTTACAAATATCAACACAGAAGACAGAGTAAAATAGAAAATGAGAAGACACCGAAGAGAAATTGAAGCTCAGACCTCTAGTTCAGCTAGGATAAGTCCAGGGAATAAGAGAGAGGAATTCAGAAGCCACTCACCTGAACTCATTAAAATGGTATTATTAGGCATCTTGTCTGATGCCTAGTATCTTGCTGTGCAAGCAGACTATGGTATTTGGAAAAATAACTTGGTGTGCCTCCAATCAGAGTAGAAACTCAACAATCCCACAGTATTTTGATGTTATGGGGCAAGATTACAAAAGCTGAACACATGCTGGCTCCTTGATAACTAAGTAGTAATCAAAAAAAAGGGTTTCGCCAGGAAAAAATGAACAAACTACTTATTAACCTATCATCTCTCCCCATTCATCAATATAAGATACTCATTAGCCTAAAATCATCACTGCCTTCTGAGTCACTTGATAATCCCTTCATCATATTTCTCAATGTAAATGTCACAAATAAATATCCAGGTTCTGCCTGCATTTTACCTTTAGTTTCCTGTGAACAATTGGTCATCCCAGATTCCTATTGCATAGTCACCTTATCTCTTGGTCTTTCTTCTTTGCCCTGTAACACCTTGCTGGAGATTGAGGTTCAATAGAGATGTCCTTAATACTCTCAGGTAACAAAAGAGATGACAATCAACATGAAGGACCTATCAGTGAATCTAGAGTAGACATAGATTAAAAAAAATAAAGGAGCTTAAGAAATGATAGAAACCATGAATGCTCAATATAGGAAAGAACAGTAACTTATGAAACAGATTCAAATAGATATCCAGAAGATTAAAAACTTCTACTGACAGTTTATGTGGTTGATTGAACAAAGGTGAAGACAAAATATTAGACGTAGAAGACAAGATTGAGGTTAGTGATTATGAAAAGAAAGATTTCTTAAAAATATCAAGATTTCATAAAAAATGAAGCAAGCAGTGGTAAGATAATGCAGAGAACAACATAAGGTTGATTTAAGTTATTGATAAAGCAGGAGATAGCACAAAAGCAGTAAGATAACCAGGAGATAGCCATAAAAAGCATGTTCATCCACGTAATGGCAGAAAAATCCCCATACATGGAAAAAGAATTTAACATACAAGTTACTGAGGGATATATAACTCCAGTTATCATAAAAATTACTGACCTATATAGAACTCCTGTTAGCTATGACCAAAAGAAATCTACACCAATACATAGAAAAACCAATATTCCAGAAATTCTGCATAAGAACAGAATAGCAAAAGCAGTTACAGAAAAGAAACAAATCACTTAAAATAAAAGAAAGCCCACTAAAATTACAGCAAATTGCTCAACAGAAACCTGTAAATCAAGGAGAGATGGGAGTGAAGTACTTCAAGGCTTGTGGCAGGGGCAGGAGTTTCAACCCAGATTGATGTATGCTGAAAAACTATTTTCAAATTCAATGGAGAAATAAGATAATTCATAACAAATAGAAAGTAAAGAAATTCATGATCACCAAACCAGTTTTATAAAGTTTTCTGAAGTATATTTTATATTTTAGAAAAAGATAGTGCAGACTACAATACCGGGAAGACTAACAGCAAGAAGCCACCAGGAGAGATAAGCGAATAAACAAGAAGAAGAGATAAGATCCAATAGCAGAAAACTAATACATCAACAATAAGCCAAATAACAGAGCTTAACAAAAAAAAGGGGATACAGATGAATGTCCATTTTGTATCTGTGTATTCGAAATGGCTAGGATAGATATATAGTTACATTCTCTTAATGAATAGAGGGATTTGTTCTAATGGTGTTTGTAAATAGGATATCATGTCCACATCTTGTACAGCAATTAACCACTAGGAAGAATGTATGCAATGTGTTAATTATTGAAACTGTCCTACCAATTTGATTTGAAACTGTCTCATTGCTATTTGTTTCTCAATAAAATTATGAAAAAAGCAGCTTAGTTATAGCTTTACAGATTTGTAATTTTGCTAAACCCTGTTATATGATCCTGAAAATGTTTAAGCATATTACATGTAATTTAAATTATTTAAAAGTTTGTTTTACACTTAAAAATAAAAAATAAGCCAATACATATTATTTATGACCATCAATATAAATGGTCTCAATTCACCAATCAAAAAAACAAAACAAAACAAAACAAAAAAACAGACCAGCTGAATCAATCAAGAAACAAGATCTCATATTATGCTACATTAGAGAAATGCATTCAACTCAGAAAGAAATTTAATGAGTGAAAATCAAAGAATGGGAAACAATATTTCATGGAATAGCAACCCAGAATAAAGCAGGAGAAGCTATTGAATTTGCTGGCGAAGAGAACTTCAAGCCAAGAATGATCAAAAGAGATAAGTGCATGCTTAATTACATGTTTGTCAAGAGAAAACTCCAAAAGGAAAAGATGATGATCATAAATATATATGCACCAAATGCCAGTGTACCCAACTATATAAAACAAATATTAGGGCTGAGAGATAACTTGGTGGTCTAAGCACCTGCTTGGCAAACACTAGGACATGAGTTCAACCTTCAGTATCACATGCCATTCTTGCCCTGGAACCCCAGCCATACTATGCCTTCTCTCAAAACTGGGCATGGTGGTGTATGCCTGAGCTATCACATCAGCCCCTGTAATGGGGTTTCATATTGCTTCATTAATAAAAAAATAAAATTAACTGGATCCCCAAAAAAATCAACAATGAAATATCAGAACTGAGGAAACCTGTGAATAAATGGACTTAGTAGATGTCTATGGAGTGTTCCACACCACATCAGTAGAATACACATTCTGCTCAACTGCACCTGAGGCATTCTCAAAAATAGATCATACACTGGTTCATACAACATGCTGAATTAAATACAAAGGAGTTGGTACTATCCTGTGTACATTACCAGATGATACTGCAATGAAATTAGAAATCAGTGGCAAAAGAAACTACAAAAATTCCATAAACACATGGAAATTAAATGGCATCCTCTTGAACAACCAGTGTGTCTCAAACGAAATTAAACAGTATCTACAAGTATACAATAATGCCAATACAATATAATGGAACTTGTGGGACACGAGGAAAGCAGTCCTAAGGAAAATTTATAGCAGTGAAATTCAGGAAAAATTGCCTGATATAGCAGTGCATATCAGGAAAAATGCATGGCTTCAAATAAACAACATAATGTTAAACTTTTAGCTTCTAGAGAAGGAAAAACAAGTCAAGCCCAAACCTCATAAAATGAGGCAATTATAATTATAAGAGAAGAAATTAATAGAATAGAGACTAAGAAAACAATACAATAATCAATGAATCAAAAAGTTGTTTCTTTGAAAGAGTGAATAAAATTGTTAAATTTAGTCAACCTTATTTTTAAAAAAGAGAAAAAACAACAAAGGTTCAATTTCTTGTAATTAGGAATTAAAAGGTCAAAATCATACTGGATCCTGCAGAAATCCAGAAAATCATCAATTACTACTTTGAGAAACTTTATTCTAATAAGGTGGAAAACAGATGAAATGGGTAGAATACTAGATTCATATGAATTAACAAAGCTAAATTAAGAAGAGATAAAAATGCAGACTGAGGCCATAGCTTAGTGGTCTAAGTGCCTGCCTGGCAAATGCAAGGACTCAGATTCAATCAATAGTACCACATATGAGGACAGTTTGCAGGAGGTGAGTGGTGGCAACCACTGAATCTGGACATGGTGGTATAATAAACCTATATGTTTATTGTAATCCTAGTACTGAAGAGACTGACACAGGAGGATCTCTATGAGTCTGAGCTGTGCAGTGAGACCCTGTACAAAGTTAATAAATAAATAAATTTTTAAAAATTAATGAAAAAAAAGATACACAATTCTAAATAACCCAATATCAGCCAATGAAATTAAAGATGTGATTAAAAATCAATGAACAGACCAGAGAAAGATAGCTCAGTAGAATAAGTGCTTGCCTGGCAAGTGCAAGGTACTGAGTTCAATCCCTGGTAACACACACACACACACACACACACACACACACACACACACACACACACAATCAACTAACAAAGAAAATCCCAGGTCATCATATCCAAACATATCCTTTTGTTCTTTGATGCTGGATTCTACAAGAAATTTGAAGAACATCTATTACCATTGCTTCTCAATTTAATAAGTGAAAAGGAAGCAATACTCCCAAAGTCATTTCTGGAAGTAATACAATTCTACTAAAACTAGAGAAGGATTGAGCAAAAAAGAAAATTATAGGCCAATCACCTAATGAACATAGATTCAAAAATCTTAAGATATTAACAACCTTTATGCAGTAAATTATCAAGAAGATTATACATAATGACCAAGTAGGATTCATACCAGGGATGCAGAAATGGTTCAACATGTGCAAATCAATAAATGCAATGCACCACATCAACAGAAGCAAAGATAAAAAAAAATCCTGATCATTTCAATAAAGGAAAGAAAAAGCATTTGATGAACTCCAACACTGATTCACCTGAAAAAAACCTAGAGAAAATTGGAATTGTTGGTCTTTATCGTGAACTGATGAAAGCCATCTATTTACAAGTCAAAAGCCACTGTTATACTAAATGGACACAAACTGAAAGTGTTTTCTGCAAAATCGGGAACAAGACAGAGATGTCCACTATTACCACTCCTACTCAATATATTTCTGGAAACATTAGACAATGCTATTAGAGAAGAGAGAGAAATAAAAGAAATAAGAATAGGATATAAGTTAAATTATCTTTATTTGCAGATGACAAGATATTCCACATAGAAGACCCAGAAAAACTCCACTGAAAGACCTCGAGATTTAGTAACCAAATTCAGTCATGTATTGAATACAAAGTCAATAATCAAAAATCAGTAACATTCCTATACACATACAAAATCTCACTGGGAGATAAATTCAGGAAATCACAAATTTCATAATAGCATCAAAATAATGAAATCTAAGTAGGAGATTTTTATTTTGGAAACTACAATATTTGAAAAAAGAAGGGAAGAAGATACAGAAATGGAAAGGTATCCTTTATTCTTGGGTAGAAAGAACCAACATAACAAAAATGGCCACAATTCCAAAAATTTTCTATAAGTTTATTGTAATCCCTATCAAAATACCAATAGCATGCCTCACAGAACAGGAGAAAATAATCTTAAGATTTATTTTGAACCAGAAGAGATATAAAATAGCAAAAGTATTCTAGAAAGAAAGGCAAATTAGGAGGCCTCTGTTTGTAAACCCTGACTTTAAATCATACTACAAAGCTACTGTGCTAATAAAAGAAAGCTACAGTGATAAAGAAACAACAATGATGACAATAACAACAGCACAACCAGTATGTCACTGGAAGCAGAAAACAGATTTGAGAATAAATGAAACTGATTAGAAGATGTTTAATGAACTCAAGTCATTCTCAGCTATCTTACCTTTGACAAAATGGCCAAACATCCTCAATATAAGAAACTTAGCTGATTTAATAAATTGTTATGCAAAAAGTGGTTTTCCACATGCCAAAGACAAAAGTTGGACTCTAAATGCACAATGCACTAAACTAAAATCAAAATAGATCAAAGATGCATATATTAAAATAGAAACACTAAATATTCTGGAAGATATAAAACCTAAAAGTTTTAAATAAATAGGTGTTAGCAAAGGATACATTTGCACAACAGACTGCAAAGGAATTATTACAAAGAAGCAACAACTGGGATCTCGTCTTACTAAGAGGTGTTTGATAAGAAAACGAAATCACTAGCAGAATGATGAGACAGTGCACAGAGTTGGAAAAATTTTTGCTACCTTTTTATCAGACAAAGGACTAATATCTAGAATATATAAAGAACAAAAGAAATGCAGACTTCATAAATTTAATGATCTGGTCCAACAATAGTCATCTAAAATGAACAAACACCTCTCATGAAAAGAAGTAGAAACAATACATGACTATATGAAGAAATATTCAATATCACTGCCTAGGCATGTGATGCAAGTTAAAACCCATTCTGTAATTTCATGTTATTCTAGAAAAAAAGCCAATTATCAAGAAATCAACTGATAATAAATGCTTGCAAGGCTGTTGGGACAAAGGAACATTTCCCTGCTGTTAGTGGTAGTGTAGACTGGTGAATTCACTCTGTAAATCTTCAAAAAACTAAAACTAGAGCTTCCATTTGATCCAGCTATTCCATTTCTTGTCATCTTCCTGAAGAAGTAAAAACATCATTAACATAGAAATGTATGGCAGTACAGTTAAAAAAAAATCTCAATTTTGGAAACAGCCAAAATGCTCACAAAGTGATGAATGCATACAGAAAAGATGAGAGTTTGTTTTTAGACAATGGAGTACTACTCAACCATAAAGAAGGGTAAATTTGATATATTTATAGGTAAAGAAATAGACCTCGAGATCATACTCTTAAGTGAAATAAATCAGACACAAATTTGTGAATATTGTATTGTTTCTGTGGTGAAAAACATCAAAACATAAATAAGGATCAAGGTGCATACTAGATATTATAAAAAATCAGAAGAAAATGCTTGTTTGTGAAGGGGACTAATGGAGTTGGAGATGTAGAAAGAAAAGAACGGAAAATAAAAAAATGAGAAAAAAAGGAAAAATGGAAACAAAGCTTTTTTTAAAAAATAAAGAGAGTTAGAGGGACTGAAGGGAGAATAAGGGAAGGGAAAAAAAGGAATTGAAGCAAGTCTTGTAAAGTACACAGTCCCTACGATGAAAGTGATCATTATGTATATTTAAAATGTACCACTGAAGATAATGAAAACATCTTAAAATAAAATAATTCTCTCATTGAAAGTAATTTTTTGTCCCTTGTTAAATTTTACATTCCTGAAGACATAAGCTGTCTCCTAATTTATATGCTTTATATTAGTGAGCCACTTAAGATAAAATGAAGATAAATTCATAACATAATGTCAATTTTATCTTTTGTGTTTTTTTTTTTGTATTTTAGGTAAGGGTCTACAGGGTGTTTAGGGTCTCACTATTAGATTGAACTCATAGTGATCTGCATGTTTACAGCCTCGCAAGAGCTGGGATTACAGGTGTGCTCCACCATGCCCAGTCTCAATTGTCATCTCAGCATGCCATGGTGGGGGTGGAGATCCCACATGGCAGGCCTGGGTATCAAACCTCTGGACTCTGTGCCTGTTTGCAGGCACTTTAATCCCTGAGCTATTTGGCTGGCCTGTCATTCACAATTTTGAAAAGCACATGGTTTAATAGAGAGGATTGTGATATGAAGAGGTACTAATGAAAATCATTCTATGATATGGAAAGCAGTGAGAAAACAATGACTGATTTGCTTGAAGGAATTGAGAACAGCAGTGCAGAGATGGCCTAGAAAGACACAGGGAATATTCTAGACAAAGCAGAGGTTGGCATTTGTTCTATATTGAAGCACTGCCTATCACGTGGAGGAGCTAAAGTTTATTCCTGTGGTCTTTGGTACTTTTATTTAGCTCAGACATATGACTGTTTTCCCATGTCCAGACTTCCAGGAAGAAACGTGAGTCACATTCCTGGATTACTGTGCTTGGTTCACACTTTTGTCTTCATTGCATGCAAGCTCATTAGGATGTTCATGTATTTTTGTAATGTATTAAATTGTCTCTGACTTTAAAATCAAACATTAATCGATCATCAAATTGATCTTTAATAGTATCAAGTTATTTTGAATGGCTTATAAAATTGATATTTGCCTCCCTGAGTGCAGCTACAGTGCAATTCTTGGCCTTGGGCAATGAAAAACTAGAGAATGTTTGTCCATAGCAGCAAGGTTAAATGGAACTTAGCGTGTGAGAGAAGGTTGCAGTAGTCATGTGGGTGCCTAGTGGCTTGGTTTGACAAAACTCAAGGTGGGAGCAATAGATACTGTATAAACAAATTTTTAAATTATTGATGAAAATCTGTTCAAACACATTTAACGCATGTCTAACAATCATGTAACGTCAAAAAATACAAAGACCTCTCAAATTGATTGCAACCTCTGAGAAGACTAAAAAAAATACATAATTCACATCAATGAGACCACTGAAGTAACAGTTATGGTTGAGATTAGGAGTGTGCTCCCAGATACACTTGCATTTGACTTTTGGAAGCTGATTTGATCCTAGCGACATTATACTTAACAGTGAACTAATCTGCCAATGTATCCTAAACATGTATGTATGTAGTAGAAAGTAGGATCTGGTCAGAAGAATTGGTCACTGGGGTGAAAGCTGGAAGGCTATGTATTCTTCTCTAGCTCCTCCCTTCGCTTGTTTACTTAAGGTCACCATGAGCTGAGCAGCTTTTCTCTTCCAAACTCTCTCACTATTCCATTTTTGCCTTTGAGTCAACTGACCATTGATTGTAGCCAAGAACCAAGATAAACCTCTCCTCCTTTAAGTTGTGGGCATTAGATATCATGTCCAAGCAATGAAGAAACTGATCAAGACAGACACGGTTGAAGGAATTAGGAGAGGAGATACAAGGCATACAATTTAGATTTTATTGAAATCAGTCCCACCAGAAACCAAGCCTGACAGCTCCATGGTCTTGAACTAGACTCCACAATTATGATAAGCTACAAGTGTGGTTTAAGCTTTTCCCTACTCTCATCTGTAGTACTTTATTTTTAGCCTTGGCTGATTAGTATAAATAGGTCCCTGAGTTTTAGTTGAGCCATGGCAATAATTCTTTCCAAATGGTAGATGACTCTTATGACCACAAGTGGCCAAATATGACCAAAGGCAAGGGAGCAAAGCAATATAAATAAGTTTGAGATTATCTTCATAGCCACAAATGCTGGTGGCAGGAGTACTGTGTGGACCCAAAGCCTGGACCAGAGGTGGCACA
>NW_004524696.1:6225554-6235453 GCF_000260255.1 Octodon degus | reverse complement strand
TCTTGGACTTTACACCTTTGCAGTGGAGTTCTCCTTGTGTTTCCTTAGTTTGACCAATTCAGCAGTTTCATAGACTATAACCTATAGGAAAATGCTGTGCTGTGTTCCTGCCCAGTGCCAATGTTAGCCTCACGTTCCCTACATTTTCCTATGACCAGGACGGCCTCTTCGGCTTTGTATCTCTCCGTTTTGTTTTCAAGTGATGATATTAGCACCTTAGTTCTTGCTCATTGCTGAATGCAAAATTAATACAGCAAAAACTGAAAAAAATCTCAAGTCAAGCTCAAAAGTCTTCTCAGAAAACACCCCTGCAATTTTTAATCTGTGATTCCATAAATTTAATATAGAAAATGAGAAGAAAAGATCATTTTGCTTTTGTTTCATAAATACAATGATACACATACAATTGTGTTTTCTTTCTTTCCTTGATTGATAGAGCTCAAGGTGCCTTCCCGTTGATAAATAGAGCTATTTCATTGTTACTAAAGCACCAAGTTATTTTTGTTACCTTCATCAAAAAATGTCAACATTTATATTAATTTCACTATCTTTATAATAGTGTGAAGAGCTTCAGGCAAAAATATGCATAAAACTGCCAGGTCTGATTCTTGAGTCAGATTTCTAACAATGACTGAACCTAAGGGATACTTTTGGAGCTATGAGTGGGGCTTATATTATTTTTGGATTAATAATTTATTTTCATAAATTTATCTCTGTCTTACATTATATATTTTCTAATCAAAAGCTTATGTTTTTCTCAGTTGTCCCTTTTATTTCTTATGAATCTTCTAGAATTTGTGCAAATTATTATATAAGTACACCTTCAAATTTACAAAATTTGTCAAAGTATAGCTGAACACAATTTGTGCACTCTGACAACCACTATAAGCCACCTTGCATATCTATAGTTCAAAAATTTTTGCTTCAATAAATTCTCTTACTTCTTGACATGTTCTACCAGAATTAGCACATAAACTTTAAGTAATCTACTTTTCTTTGTTTTTAAAATTAATTTTATTGATAAAGAAATAGCAATGAGACAGTTTCAAAACAGGTTAGTAGGACAGTTACAATAATATTGTTGTCTTCATAGTAGTTATTCATATTACAAGATGCAGACATGATATCTTGTCTAAACATTATTAGTACAAATCTTCCTTCTCATTCAATTAAGGGAAAGTAGCTGTATATCTATCCTAACTAATTCGTACATGCAGATATACATATATATTTTTTTCACTACAAAAAAGGCCCTTTATTTGTATTCCCCTTTCTTTATTTACTTTTGTCAGCGATGTGTATTCCATTGCCATTCATATATTGTAGGTGAGTGAGTTCAGCAGAGTAGTCCAATATAGGCCTGTAGTTTATAATAGTAGTAGGTTATCCACAAGAATGGCAATGTCAGAAGTTGTTGACTTGAGCCTTTTACAGTTCAGCATATTAATATGGCTTTACTTTTATACCTCATTTTTATACTTTTCTGTTGGATGGTTAAGACCAAGATAAAGCAAGACCTATATAACAAGAAATGTAACTTCTGTATCTGACAAGTTAAGTCAAATCACCTCAGGATTTATCCAGAAACCCTGTACCTCAGTTTGTAGATCCTTTTGTGTCAGCCATGTGGATGAGTCATGGCCATTGTTTGACCAGATTGCTCTCTGTGAAAGCCTGAGAGAATGTTTTCTCTCCATGTGACTCTCCTTAGGCACACTCACCATCATCAATCACTTTTCTCTGTGGACCCATAATCTCCTTGAACAGAAAATTTGGGACACAACTGAGTTACAGGATGTTACAGTGCAGGTTCTCTTATGTCCTGAGTCCTCACTGACCTTGAAGAGCTAGGGCCAAAATGTTGGCTATCCTTGCAGCCCTTCTTTTTCTCTACTTTTTTGTTCTGCAAACATAAGTTATTAACTCTCCAGAAGAGAAGCTTAATGATATTATTATCTTACAACTAAGGCAGCTGAGCTTAACATCACTATCTGCCTGAATCATTTCTTGTTTTTAATAGTTGTACTTACTCTGAAATTCCAGGGTCAGAAAATTAAAAACTACTACATATTTATAAACTAGTCTTTTTTTTTTTTTTGTATTTTTAGGGAAGGCTCTACAGGGTGTTCAGGGTCTCACTACTAGATTGGACTCATAGTGATCTGCCTGTTTACAGCCTCCCAAGAGCTGGGACCATGCCCAATCTCAATTGACATCTCAGAGTACCCCAGGGGTGGGGCCAGCACAGCAGGCCCCAGGGATGGAACCCCTGGCCCCTGCGCCTGCTTGCAGGTGCTTTAATCCGCTGTGCTATTTGACCAACCATTATAAACTATTCTGAATATGATAACAAATATGAACATTGGGGTTAAGCTGAACATGTTAGAAATTCATTTACTTTTTGAGGTAGAAAATCACTGTGTTGGCAATGAGCAACAATTGCTGTTTGTATTAGTTATAGATATTTTGTGAATAGAATTCAATAATGTCAGCTTTGCCCAAAATAGATGCTAAATTTATGTGGTGACAACCTGTGCTGTTCACAAGTTGCCTCACTTGTGTGGTTCACATTCAATTTCAGACACCAACCTCACAGTATCATGTGCTATAGCTTAACTAATCTTCTAGCTTTACTAAAGCATGCATAATATGCCTAAGTATTGCTAATTCAGCAGTGAAAAATAAATTACACTTTTAAGCCAAACAATTAACACTCAACTTTAAATGCTGCTTGCTGGAGCAAGTAGATAAATAGCATGTATACTGTTCCAACACTCACAGTTTGTGCTGGGTTCATTAATTGGAATTATATTAATATTTTCCCATAAATCTTTTCAACTAGTTTATTAATTAATTCTAAGACTGACCTAAATTAAAGAACAGCTCATGAGATGTATGATGCATAAGCCATTCTTTAAGCATCTACAAGTATCTCTTTATCAAGCAATTTTATAATTGAAAGCTGTCGTGTGTGTGTGTGTGTGTGTGTGTGAGTGTGTGTGTGTGTGTGTGTATTTTAAATCTATTTGCAATTCTTGCTAGAAGAACTAGAAGGTGGCTGGTGATTCTGGCACCAGAAGAGGGTGGAGAGTCAGGCTGCTCCAGTGACTTTCTAAGAATGGACCTAATCTAGCTGCCCCTTAGCACTGCCACTACAGCGAGGGTCTACTTTGTACACTTGCAGAACCTTCTGCACATGGTCTCTGCCCTCTTCTGGGCTTCCCACTTGTTTCTTCCATCCCATTCCAAATACTCCAGCCTCACCCACCCCCAGCCATCCTTCCCCACACCCCCTGGGGAGAGCCAGCCAGACAGCTGCTGCCCATGGCCTCTGTCCTGCCTTCTGTGGTCTGAGATTCACCTGAGCATGTCCTGGAGAAGACTGCCTGTAGCTCCTTCATGTGACCTTCCTTGCAAGCACTGCTCATCCCTGCCTCATCCATCTGTGTAATAGGTTCACTCCCTGATCCTGATGTCTGCTTTCTGACACAGCATCTAGCATCTACAATATTTATCCAAAATAGGAATCTGGGTACACCAATGTTTACCTCAAATTTAACCACAGCCTAAAACTGTTGGTCTTCATTACTGATTATCTGGTTCTAAACCTGTAAGTCAGAACACAGGTAGCAGCACCAAGGAAAAGGAAATTATGCACAGATCAATATTTGCTATAAATAATTGGCCCTAGTCATGGACTTGCCCTGTGGTGAGCTGAGCTTATTCCAGAGTAGTATGTTGACAGTTTTATAGGCAAACATGTGTGCATGCAACCCACATGTATGAACAAGTCATGACAGATTTCAATTATAAAGTAGAATTGCAAATAGATTTAAAATATCAACACACACACACACACACACACACACACACACACACACCAATTTGCTTTGGGTTAAATCCTACAACACCCAGCAGTTTATCTAAGAGCAACCCCTATGAAAAGTAACCAGTGCTGGATCTGGTGGTACATATCTATGGTCTCAGCACTTGGGAGGGTGAAGCAGGAGATTTGCTATAAGTTCTAGGCAAGCCTGGGTATAAAGTTAGTTCAACTACAGCTTGAACTACCTAGAAAGACCCTGAATTAAAATAAAAATAAAAATAACAGGAATAAAAATAACCAGCTGTTTTTGGACCCATAATGAAAACTCCATAGTAATGCCAAATCCTTTCTTGCCCTTTTGGGTACATCTGTACGAAGGGCAGTGGAGGAGCTTGCTAGGTGGATGGGAGCCAAGGCATACTGGGCAACTTCCTGGAGGAGATGATGAGAGAGCGTGGCATCCATGCGCTTGCCTGCCTGTTGTTGCTCCTCACCACCAGCCTCAGCTTCCTCTGTCCCCTCTAATCCACCATGAGACTCACATTAAAAATAAATTCCAAGAGTTATATATAAACACTAATAGAATTTAATCTTTTGCAAGAAAACATGGAATCTCCTCAGGGAAAGGCTGATGTCACTGTTTAAATATTGCCGAATTTTATAAAGAATCATCATTCTGAGAAATTCTGTCTTCTCCAGGTGTTTGTACATGAGATTAGTGAGGAAGGAGGAGGACTCCAAGGACAAACACCATGACTAGCAGTAGGGTAGGCCATGGCAATAAGACCCAGCAGCCCAGATCATGACAGTAAACTGGGACTGGAAAGAGACTGGCCTCAGACTCAGAACCATATAGCAAGGACTGACACCCACACTGTGCTGTGGGTGCTTCGTATTATCCAAGCTGCCTCCCCTCAAGGATTAATGAGCCTTCAAAGGACCTGTGAGGGCTTGTCCACAAGGCAGGCCATATTTCTTTTCTTCAGATTTTCATTCTAAGATCCACAGCATATCCAATTTGACTTAAATCATTTGGAGTTAAATGGCAGGACCATTGTCCTGATTAGACTTCAGAAACACGTGGTCTTGGCTAACTGAGGTGGGTACACAGGAACTCCGCAGACTTCTGACTTCAGTTACAGAAAATGAGAGAGACCACTTTTTTTGATGAAAATGAGAGAGACCACTTTTCTCCAGAATATTAGTCCTTGTAACGAAAACACAGATAGGAGTCATAAAGGTGTACTCTTCTTGGAAGCATAATCTTTATTGCCGATAGCACACATCTACCATACCCAGAATTTACGGCTCTCTATACTAGCTACATTATCTCCATTACTAATAATAACCCTAAGGTAGGAATTGTAACTTCTTCCTTTTAAAGATGAAGAAACTATAGCCCTGAGGAACTTTCACTGACAGCAAATACAGTGTGATATCAACAGGAGACTGCAGAAAGAAGCAGATAGAAGAATTTTTAGTGTTCTTTTTCTCCCATTTCCCCTATCACTTCTTGTCAGATACGTGCTAGAAATTTCTGCTAAGGATGCTTGGTGTAGAATTTGTTCTACTGTTCACTTGACCTCAATGTCATAATTTTTTTAGGCCACATAACATTAGGCACTGGGGCTAGGCCAATGGAGAAATTCTTCATGTACCAAGAGAGGCTAACCGTTGCCACCTCAAGCACAGGATAATCAGCATCAGGTGTTGGAGTTTCTTCTCACATTAGAGCAAAGAGTCTTGTCTACAGACTGCATTGTACTTTCAGCTACAAAAATGTAAGGATGTGGCTAGGCTTGGTTTTGTTGTGAAATAAAGAACAGTACGTATAGAGCAGCAGACATAGGTATTCATGTACAGTTTTAATGCTATTATACAAAATAGAAGCTTAACATAGTCTGTGTGTGTGTGTGTGTGTGTTTGTGTGTTGTGTGTGTGTTATTGGGAATTAAACCCAGGCCTTACATTGAACTATGTGCTTTTTTAAATTTTTAGATGCAGTCTAAAGTATCCTAGTCTGGCTTCAAATTTAGGATCTTTCTGTCCCAGTTTTTGGAATAGCTAGAATTAGAGGTTTGTGCCACCATGCCTGGTTGTAGAATAGTTATTTTTTAAACAGAAAACAATAGGCAGCAGAGATAATGGAAGCCTACCATATTGATTTATCAAATGCCATTCTTGCTGAAGGCTTTAATGCCTATTGACAGTTCAGCCATGGCTCAAATATCTGCCATGTCTTGCACCTTATTTATTTTCCTTTGCCTCTTCAGCCAGGAAGACCTGTTCTAAGTCAGCAGTGTAAATGGGAAAGCAAAAATCTATTCAGCTATTCAGCTCAAATATCTTTGAATGTAAATAAATCCTAATTCTTGCAGCAAATCATAAAACCATAGCAGTAAGCACACTCACACTATTTTACTGGATTCTTGGGCCAGCTACAGCCCCTTTATGGCCTTTCCCAGGAGCCCCAACTGAAATGAGAAGTCTCAGAAGCCAGTGCTGTGAAGTACTGCTGGTTCTGCAGGGGAAACAAAACACCCAGCAGTAAGAGCTAAGCTGGATCATCACAGCAACACGGCACCAAACGTCAAATATTTATCTTCATGATATTTACCCTGAAAACTCTGCATCATAGTGTTCATATGCATGCTTATTGAATCCGTAAAATAAATTTATTACTCATACTTAAAATATCAAGACAACTGGTATTTGAGAGCATAAGTGGCGATGGCAGGGTATTAAAGCGTGACGGTGGACTTGAATCCAGTTGTGACTGTAGGGCGAGCCTGCCCTCAGGAAGCAGCCATGTCAGCCAGTGGCAGCTGAAGGGCTCTCCAGAGCATCTGGATGCACATTTCCACCTGAACGCCAGCGCATGGGTTACTGGTCTCACACATCCTCTTTCTGAGAGTCTCTTTCCTCACTAAGGCAGTGACAGCAGTGTCTGCCTTAAGGATTCAGGAAGATTCACTCTTAGAATGTGACCAGAACCTACAGCTCTCAACATGCAGCAGGCACAGTAGAACACCTCCTCGCTGTCGCTATTTCTCAGCAAAGCAGGTTTAAATAAGTGTAATTTCCCCTAGCAATCTAGGACTCTAGTTGGAGGCGGTGGTGAGCAACACCTTGGTACGCTTACAGAGACCCTTGTAAGAACTTACTTCAATTGATTTGCTACTAATTTAAGCCCAGTTAAACATACTGAAAGAGCTGAAATTCTGATCTGTTGGAACATTTATTCCTTTTTCTACTCTTGGATAAATAGATTAGTATTGCTAGGATTAAGTTTGCAAAGATATGCCTATGGGTGTACACAGGATAGTTTGTGTTTGTTTTGGAGTGTGTAAGGGGATATAGAGACAGACACAGAGGCAGAGGGCAGAGACACAGAAGAGACAGGGACAGAGATATAGACATTTAGGTTAAAAAGGAGCAGAACCAGGGTTATGACTCAGTGTATAATACCTCTTTTTGTTGTTCTTTCATAACAAATGTAGATTTAAAATGTTTTATTTGTATCTTATTCTTGTTGCTTTATTATTTTTCTATAAATTTTACTAGAGTAAATTGGTGCCTGGAAAACCTTTCACTACCCTCAGTGGAACCTACACAGTTAGGTCCCACTGTTACAGGAGTTTGTTCTGGGGTAGGATCATTGGAAGAATGCAATTCCAAGCTGCTTGCCACATAAATCCTAGGTCACTATTAACTTTCTAAAAGTAAATCTCAGATGCTCTCTGCAGATAATCTGGGGTTAACTCACTTTTCTGGGCAGGACCTAGGTCCTAGAAATTGAAACAGGACCTAGGTCCTGTTTCAAGCCTGATCCTTCTGGCCCAAGCCCACCCATCTGGCCAACCCAGAACTGGGCTCTACCTACCATTCCTGTCAGTCCCCAGCTGTCTTTGGCCTCTGCGTTTAGGTTGAACAGACTTGGAGAAGGTGCTGCACAGGACACAGTCTATTCTCCCACTTGCCTTCTCTTCCCCACATCCCTCCTTCAGTCCACAACTGCTTGTGAGTCCTGTGCTGCATCTGATGGCTCCTGGGCTCAGATGTGTCTCCACACCCAACCAAGCCCAGCCCTTGCCTGTGCCTCCTGTGCCCGTGGTTCTCATTTCAGTATTTCCAGTGTGTTCTAACACGGCCACTCTGCTCCTGTGTCCATGAGCAGATTGCTGTATTCCTGGAACTGAGCCAAATTCCTGACACAGGATGCTTTCATGAGGTTCCATGAGTATTGTATAGTCCTGTATTCTCATAGTACCAAAGCACTTCAATGTTATGACTTCTACCTGAATACAGCTTTCTGATACATACACTGGGAGGAACACTAAATTCTCTGACTTTTGTCCCTTAGAAGCTGTGATTTGGTATAAGTTGTTGAAAATTGAACACACATACACACACATACAACTTTTGTTTCATTAATAGAATTCAAAATATACCTACAGTACTATGACAAAATCTTTTAAAAAGAAAAAGAGGAAAAAATCTTCCTATAATATACTATACTCACTAAATAACTTACACAAGGAGAACCCAAGATCTACTAAAATGTCCCTAAACTGTATCCGACAAGCACACAGGCTGCCATGTCTTTTTACTCTCACACATTTATGTGGAGTACAGGACAAAGGTTCTTAAACTCAAAACATTTACTTCAGAACAATGTACACTTAGAGATTTATAAGGTTTAAGTAAAAATCTCCTTTTCTACATTTACAATTTCTGGCAGTACTTAGTCCCATAAATGTGCTATGTCCACAGAAATGAATGAGTCATGTTTAGTTTTCAAGATGGACAAAAGCTCTACCTATAGTTTTAAATTAAATGCATAGAAAAGAAAGTGAAATTGGTACTACAAAGGAGAAAACTTTACTAAAGCTGTCTTTTAACTTCTTCTGAACAGATGTATTTATATGTTTATTTATTTATTTACTTATTTTGTACTTCTCAGTATCAAACTCAAGTTCCCATACAAGCTAAGCAAGTACTTTACCACTGAGCTACGTCTCCAGGCTTAGCCAAGTATTTACAAACCCATATTCCCATGAGCTTTATCTACTATCTACATTATTTCTCATTACATTATTTTAAATTTCTTTTCCATGTGTTTATTCTTTATTTAGTTAGTTTTGGTACTGGGGCTCAAAATCAGACCCCATGCTGCTGCGTTATCTCCCCAGTTTTTTCTGTTTTTAGAATATGGTGGTCATGATTCCAATAGGAAGAAAGACAGCATCATGAGTGCTGCTAGACTTCTCCAAAAAATTTTGGGAATGGAGGTTCAAAATGTTGACCACTTGGGTGGTTCTTCTGAGAGACCTGTGCTGCTTTTTTTTCTGTCTCCTCACACACAATGCACACACAGCAGTGACATAATACTGATTCTCAGGATGCTCCAGGACCAAATGTGTACTCCCTGTTGTGCACCTAGACCTGACCTAGGTGGTCTTCCTCTAGGTTGCAGGTGAAGCACCTCATTTAACAGTGCTCACAAAGCTCCAACAGATCATGCTGCATCTGCATATTTTCAAATACAGGCTTGGTAATATAAGATGCTTATACTGAAAGTAGATAGAAACAGAGTCATGAAATATACTATGGCATTATGAAGGAAGAATGTTTCGAGCTAAAACCAGCTTTTTGTTGTGCTAGGTAACCCATCTCCTGGTTTAGCTGCAGAAAGCACACTGCTTAAAGTTGTTCTTTTGTGTACCTGTTGACACTTCTGGCTTGCTGGCTTCCTCAGGTTGAAGGCTGGGTGTACAAGGCAGAAGGGAAATTAGCCTACTCATGGTTATTCTTTCCTTAGCCCCCCAATCATCTCTCCAGCACTCAGTCTTCCTATGCATTGCATGTGCTGATACTTGATGTCTAGGTTCCAAACTGCTCTTAAGGAAAGTGTGAGGAAAGATGTCCCTTCTTCTCCTGTCTGGAGCCCAAAGTCTTCACATATTTGTTTAAAAACCTGATTGTAAAGTAAAACCTCACATCTAAAAATCCTCACATCTCTGAATAATTCACCATTGTTTTATTCATCGTAGAGCAGGATGGACTAAAGAAC
>NW_004524696.1:6218054-6220554 GCF_000260255.1 Octodon degus | reverse complement strand
CTCATCTGTCTTCATCTTCGTCTCTCCAGTATGATCTATTCACTACGGAGCAGACTCAGTCTTCATACTGGCTCATTCCTCACTGGCTCTTTAATCTTGTTCACGTCCTATTAGACTGTCAGTAAATATGCTCAAAAGTGACTATTTCTAAATATGTGGCAATTGTCCAGTACCTCCAACCTACCCTAAGTCTTCATCCCATTGGATGACACCCCCAAGTAGCAGGCTGCCATCCCTTTGTCTTCCAAATTCACCCTTGTGCCTTCCAATCTAGGATTTATTCAAGCCACAGCCAACAGAATATAAATATGGAGATCATATGATTTTATTTCACTGCTAAAAATATCCTAGTTGTGGTTCTAAAATGCAAATTCTGTATTTTAGGTATTCTGAAAGATGGTACCCAAGATAGAATGGTTTTTATTCATAAATCCATCAATATGCAGTGGAAAGAGTTAATATGAGTATCAAGACATTAAAAGAAGGCTTTAATAAATCTTAAACAAAATCTATAATAAAACTCAGCAAGCATATAATTGTCAGCTCAATACTGAAAAGAATGTGAGGAAATAAAACTATGGTGTCTTTATGGTTCCATATTCTGTCTGGCAGGTGTAGAAGGCCATGAATAAACACCTGCCAAACAAATCAGCCAAAGTGAACCTATTGAACATTCCAGAAGGACAGTTTGGGAAGGCTACTCCTTTCTCCTTGGGAGAGGTGACTGGAGCTCAACCGGCTTTGGGCAGCAGCAGGTGGGTGTAAGATCTGTACTAGGGCTGAAAGAGGCACGAGAAGCTGAGTGTGCGGATGTTTAACCTAACCACCAAACATATTTTAGGACAACACTAGCTATGAATGAATTCATGGGAACACTATTTAAATTTAGTACAAGGGCCAGGGACATGGTTCAGTAGAATAAACACTTGCTTGGCAAGCGCAAGGGCCTGAGTTCAACCCCTGGTTCTGCAATAAATAAATAAATAAATAAATAAATAAATAAATAAATAAATTTAGTGCAACATGGAACATGGAAAAAATAAAGAAAACATCCAGAAGTGAAGGGGAAGCCATGAGCCCTCAGAAAGGCAAATGCTTAGTGCCAAAGCTCTCTGAAGCTAAACACATGAAAACGTCCTGACTCACACTTGTGCCGAGAATGCAGGACAATTTCACATAAAAACCTGCAATAGATACTACAAATAGTCCTCATTTTACCACTGAGTTCATTCCTGCAATAAGATAGTAAATGAAGGGATTGTGAGTTCAAGCCATGTGTCATAAGTACAAACAGCTTACACTGGTTGTAATTTTAAAAAAATTGTTAGAGAAGTAGATTGATGAATGAGGAATATCTGTGATCAAATACTGTAGTGAATTATCGTAAGAAAAATAAAAATATCAAAATAACTTTCTGGTAGATTATAAATGAAAAAATGATGAAAAATTTTAAATGAATTCATGGAAGTATAACCTACTCTTTCAAAGTTCAGTTAAAAATTGAAAATATTATAAGTTATGAAAGGACATTGTGCACCAAAATTGTAAAACTATACAGAACAGAAATAAATTTCACAAGTTAGTTAATAATCCAGGTGTAGTAGGACATGCCTGAAACCCCAGCACTTGAGAGGCTGAGAAAAGAGAAACACAATGTGTTCAAGGCCAGCCTGGACTATATACTGAGTTCAATTTCAGCTTGAATTACATAGTGAGACCCCATCTCAAAAAGCACAAATAAAGACAAACCAACAAACAAGCAGTGAGTTAATAAAACTTGAAAGAATTGAAATGAAAGAAATATCCCTTCAGAATTTAATACTAAATTAAAATGAACACAAGAATAAATAAAATAAAGTTTCATGAAAATAGATGATATAAATGACAATTAAAAAGAAAAGAAAAGAAAAAATGGAGACAGAAACACTAAAATAAATAAATATTGCTGGAAACAATACTGATCCAACATATGCATAATAGGAGTCAATGTAGAAGGCAATGAAAGCAAATAAACAGCAAATGCCAAAATTTATAGGTCAATAAAAAAAGTCAGAGTAGTAGGGAGAATTATCCCCTCAGTATGTCCACATCCAAACTCGGGATCTTGTAAATATATTTTCTTGCATCACTAAATGGACTTTGTAGATATGATGAATGTACAGTGTTTTCCTGGATTGCCTGTGTGGCTTGAGGATTACAAAGGGAGGCAAGAAACTCACACTGTGAAAACAAGTAAGGGTAAAAGCAGAAGTCAGAGAGGAACAAAGATTCTGCTGCCTCAAAGATCTGAGGAGCATAGGAGCGTCACGCAGTTAGGGAAGGCTGTGGAATGGGTTCTCACCAGTGCCTCAAGGTGGAGCTCAACCCTACAGGTCCATCTTAGACTTGAGAGCTGACATAATCTTTTTTCATTATAATATTGTAGTTATTTATTACAGCCAGAATAAATTAACATATATGTAATAAACTATTAGCTTGGAAATAGGTCAAGGAAAACTAA
>NW_004524696.1:6216901-6217954 GCF_000260255.1 Octodon degus | reverse complement strand
ATATGATTACATGGTTGTTCAAACAATAGTTATAAACAAAACCTATTTCTAGACATACTGAGATCAAGGGATTTGTAAGAATATCATTAGTCTTTACCCTAATAAATTCATGATATAGTCACAAAACACCATTGCTTGTGCTCTCAAAATAAGAACAAAAGGTAACATTACCATTAGTACTGCAATAAGAAATAAAAAGCAAGCTGACACCTCCTGTATCTTCCTGTTTATAAATGCTTGCTTAAGGAGACAGGGGACAGAGCACCAAGTTAAATCTCATTCTGAGGATGCAATCTGCATCAAATGTCCAGATTCTTTAAGAAGTACATTGCATGGCAAGAAAGGATGAATATTTACTATTTACAGATTAACAGGCATGCTTTAAAAGACTACAGAATTTTTAAATATTGTTTAGAAACACTTTACTAAGGGAAAAATTGTTGAAGAAATGTTCCAGAAACATTTAAAATTGAGATAGTGATTATTTTTAAGAGGGAGGGAGTTCAGGATGCTGTGAGGTACAGCTGGACAAAATTTCATTTCTTGAATTGAGTGATGATTACAAAAGATATACCTCATAATAATTCATTAAACTATACTTCTTGTTTATGCAGTTTTCCATATCTCATACAATAAAATCAATTTAATTTGGGGAGCTATCTCAGTGGCTTAAACACCTGCTGAGCAAGTGCAAAGTTCTGAGTTTTATCCCTGGTACTCCTGAAAGAAAAAAATAAATTGAAAATAACAGTTAATGTGTAACATTTTCATCTTGAATAACTCTGTATGCTGATATCTGTGGTCTAAGTGCTACATCGAGGACAGCAATATGTAATACAAAAACCACACTTGAATACCTCTCACCTTGGTCTTCTAAATGTGTACCATTTCTAATGTCTTATAAATTACTATTATACTCTCCTTAAAATATTTTTTTAGGGGCTGGTGAGACGGCTCAGTGGTCTAAAGCACCTACTTAGAACAAGCTTAGCAAAGCTACAGGGACTGCGGTTCAATCCCCCAGCACCACATGCCAGCCAGCCCCGCCCCCTG
>NW_004524696.1:6214514-6215706 GCF_000260255.1 Octodon degus | reverse complement strand
CTATGGATTTCTATTATGAAGAAAACATCAGAGCAGGATAGGTCCTCAAAAAAGTCTTCTGAGTAAATGATGGACTGGCTAGATGCATGGGCAGACACATGGGTGGATGGATGGTTCGCTGGCTGGCTAGCTGGGTGCCTAGTAAAACAGCCTTTACTTTTTTCTCTGTGTTTAGGCTCATAAAAATCTTTTCTCATTTACCCATGAGTGTGATCTACCTAAAACATGAATCTTTCTGTACAATTGTCCTTATTAATATCATCCTCTTTGCCTATGTAATAAGCATCAGATCTTGACATGGCTCAGAAACCCCTCCATAGTCAATATAACTACTCCATATGTCTCTGGCTTTTTGTCTTCAATCCATTCCAGAAAACCAATTAAAGTTTAGTTATATCCTCATCCTGGCCACATACAGCCCCATCTCAATTATTGTACCTTTCACAAACTATTCTTAAGTAATCCTTGCACTTCTTCTCTGACCTATGGAGGCACAATACAGTTGTTTTCCTCTTATATCTTCTAGAAATATACCTTCCAAGAGTACAACTACTTGCTGAAAGCCTAGAAGTTTCAATCATTGCTCTTCCCTTGTATGGAAGTATGGACTTGTCTGTAATCTCTTCATCTAGATTATACAAGCCAGTGCCCAAGGACAATTCTGAATTTATTGCCTTTGCTGCATTTCTTTGTGTGTTAATTGGCTTGGGCTGTCATAACAAAGTATCATAAAGTGAGTTATTTGAACAAAAATCTTTGATTTTCTGACTCTGTTGGAGACTAGAAGTCAGATCACGGAGCAAGCCCTGTGCCTGCCTCACTCCCAGACAGGTGTCTCCTCACTGTGTGCTCACAGGAAACAGAAAGGGTTCTCCACTCCCACCTCATGTCCTTTTTATCTGAAGTCTAATCCCATCATGCCAACCTCACTCTCATGACCTCATCTAATATAAGTCACCTCCCAAAGACCTCATTTCCAAATACCATCATATAGGGCTTAGGACTTATGTGTGAAAATTTGGAAGGACATCATTCTGTTCACAGCAGATAGCTACTTCAGTGAGAAGCACATTGGAAATCAAGATCACATACACTATCTCACTCAACTCTCAATATATATATTTCTTTTTACCTTTCTTTTTCTTTCTGTTCTCCTTTCCCTCATCCAAATTGCTACTTTTCTTTGAACAAT
>NW_004524696.1:6212295-6213229 GCF_000260255.1 Octodon degus | reverse complement strand
AGAGACAGAGAGACAGAGACAGACAGAAATAAAGATTGCAAAAGAAGTGAAATTATTACTATTATTATTATGCACAGATGACATGACATTCTACATAGAAAATCCAAAATGGTCCACCAAAAGACTTGTAGATTTAATAATCCAATTCAGTAGCATAGTAGGATACAAAGTCAACACTCAAAAAGTCAATACTATTTCTTTACACAAAAACCAAATGCATCCAGAAAGAAATTACAGAAACTGTGCCTTTTGCAATAATATCCCCCCCAAAAAAAGAATAGAAGAAATTCTTAGGAATCAGCCTAATAAAGATAGTAAAAGACCTATACAGTGAAAATTATAGTACTCTGTAAAAAGCAATTGAAGAAGATTTCAGGAAATGGAAAGCTATTTCTTGCTCTTGGATAGGAAAAACAAAAACCAACATTGTAAAAATGGCCATACTCCCAAAATTGTTATGCAGATTCCAAGTAATAACTATTAAAATGCCATTAGTATACCTTGAAGACCTATAGAAAACATTCTGAAGATTCATTTGGAAACAGGGGAGACTTAGAATACCAAACGCAATCTTGGGCAATAAAGGAAAGGCAGGAAGCATCACAATTCTTGGCCAGAAATCGTATTACAAAGCTACTGTGATAAAATTGGCATGGTACTGACAACAAAACAGACAAGAACATCAATGGAACAAATTAGAAGATGCAGACACGACTACACACACTCAGCCACCTCATCTATGACAAAAGGGCCAAACATGTTCACTGGATGAAAGACAGCCTCTTCAATAAGTGGTGCAGCAAAAACTGCTTTTTACATGCTAAGGGCTAAAATTAGACCCATATTATTATCCTGCAATAAATTAAAGTCAAAACTTATCACAGAGTTAAGTATTAACACATAAACACTAATTGGCATTCTTTTTTTTCTTTTT
>NW_004524696.1:6210415-6211569 GCF_000260255.1 Octodon degus | reverse complement strand
TGTGTAAATAGTTATACTGTTGTTTAGGGAATAATGACTAGTAAAAGTCTATACATGTTCAGTACAGGTACAATTATCTTTTTAAAATTGTATTTATTTCTTTTTCAAATTAATTTTATTGAGAAACAAATAGCAATGAGACAGTTTCAAAACACGTTAGTAGGACAGCTACAATAATTAATGCATTGCATATTGTTGCCTTCATACTAGTTATTCTTAGTAGAACATGCAGACATGATATCCTGTCCAAAGACTATTAGTACAAATCTTTCTTCTCATTCAGTTAAGATAAAGTAGCTGTATATCTTACCTAACTATTTTGTATATACATATACCAAATGGTCCTTCATTTGTATCCCCCTTTTTGTTTAGTTTTGGTAGAGATGGGTATTCCAACACCATTTAAATATTGTAGGTGCGTGAATTCAGCAAAATAATGCAATATAGTCCAGTAGTTCATAATACTAGTGGGTTATCTGTAGGACTGGCAATGTCAGAAGTTGTTGACTTGAGACTTTTACAGCTCAGTATATTTAATATGGCTTTACTTTTTATACCTCACTTTTATATTTTTCTGCTGGATGGTTAAGACCAAGGTAAAGCATGACCTATATAGCAAAAAGTGTAACTTCTCAGATACAATTATCTTTTTCAAGAACTTTTAATGTGATGATTGAACTCTTGGGTTTTGAGACAATAGATACAGAGCCCTGAGCATCTATACTATTCAGAGTATACTTCCGTTGCCATTCTCAAATTCTATATAAAGAATATTAAAAACTCAGAAAGCAAGCATATTTCAGCCTTATACAAATTACTGTAAGAAAATTATATATGGCATCTTTTTGTTCCATATGCTCTTCGTTAAACTGCCCATAAACTTAGGAACTGCTAAGGCACACCCTAGCTTGATCTCAGCGTAACATGTGGCAGTCCTTTTCAGCAGGGCATGCCACTCTTGTCTTTAACACATGAGGAACTGAACATCACAGGACTAGTTCCAGGACAGCTAAATAGATCATGTTTTCTTTTTCTTAGACCTATGCAACATTTTCAGTTTAAATTTCTTGTTGGTTTTCTGTTCTTGCCCCATTTCCTGTTTATAAGTAGCATCCACTAACCTGTCCCTTTGCCCTCTGCCCATCCGTAGAGCA
>NW_004524696.1:6199518-6207720 GCF_000260255.1 Octodon degus | reverse complement strand
TTGCCAGGGAAGTGCTTATTCCACTGAGCCATTTCCCCAGCCTCTGAATTTTGCTAAATAATAAACATCAATGCAGAGCAGAATTTTGGAAGAGCTTTTAATTATATTTAAAATATTTGATAGATTCATGTTTTTTTCACTCTGTCCACATGTGAAGTGAAAACATGAATAAAAATAACAAAATGACTTAGTTATTTTAAGGTCTTTAAGTTTTAACAGTAGTGACTAAAAGTTTCTTTGTCCAAAAACTAAATGAAGAATAATTTATATGCATTGTTACTTATATATACATAACTTGTATTTATACAGCTTACATGTATGTATATAACTTATGTACATAACTTGTGTATATTTATGTATATACATACATAAAATTTTTAAATAAACAAAAATAAAACATCTTGTACAAATTACAGTTTTTGTCCTATATTAAATAGCATGAATAATGATTCCTCTCTTACTGGTGGTTTTAAAGATTAAATATTGAGGAACTAGAGTTTAAAACACAAAGAATATAAGGTGTTATCAATAACACTGAGGACAACCATCTTCTATTTGGGAATCCTTATCTATGGCTATTTTGCCTGTCTAGGTAAAAGAGGGCAATTATAAGAAAAGCAGATAAGGGAACACAAAATATCTCCCAATTTAATTTTTAACAATAGTTAAAAAAGGAGAAGAAGAAAGAAGCAGAGGAGGAGGAAGAGAGGAGAAACATTAATTAATGTGGCATCAACTGCTGCGATTAAGTTGAACAGCCCCAGTGTTCTCAACACCGCCTTCCAGGACCACGTGGCCTGCTTTGGAGACTACAGCGTGACTTGCCCGGTGCAGTAGCTCGGTCCTCACACCTCCCACAGTGGCTGCCTGGGATTTGGAAAATGCAAATCACTTTCTTCTGATTTCAGCACTTGATACCCAAAGTTCCCTTTAGAAACATCTGTGTGCTTAGGGATAAGATTTCCTCAGTAAAAATAAGTGTTAACACTAGCAGGGTTTGGCTTGTACTTGGTAAAGCTTTCCAATACAAGTGTGAATATACACATATCACACATGCAGGCGCAAACACAAACATGCACATAATTATGCACACATAAGACTCATGGAAGCCCAGACATGCAAAAACAGTTAGACACATATCCACACACGAATGGGAAAGCATGCAAACATGCACACATGCACATATAAACACATGGATATGCATCGATATGTAAGAGTATGTAGGCCTCCACAATCTCAGTGCTCTAACACAGGAGGTGTTTCTGTGTATTACCCCAACAGGTACTGTTCTGGGAGCTAAAAGAGCAGGGGACATATACACACCTCATCGGCAAGCATCCTAGTGAAGGGAAGCATCACAGAAGCTGAGAGCCCAGTGTGTGGAGGCGAGTTCAGGCCACTGTTACTCAGGCAACAGCAGAGGTGCCACCATGGGCCCAAGGCAGAAGGAACACATAAAGAATAACCAGAGTTATCTTGCATACATCACCACAGAGACAGCCATAACTAGTAAAAAATTGCATGTGAGAACTGGAGTGTAGCTCAATGGTAGAAGCCCTGTCTAGTGTATGCAAGGCCCTAATGTAAAGCAAAATAAAATAAAATAAAAAATAAAAAAAAGGCTTACACTTGATTTTAGGGTCAGTTTACTGATCAAGCAAAAATGGAAGAAGAGAGCTTTGGAAATCTGGAAGCAGAGGCCAGTTCCCATAAATGGTTACCTTTTACACAAAAATGAAGTGAGCTTAGTTAAAGGGATTTCAATTACTGAAAGGCAGATTCAGGTCTGATAGAGGCTTTCAAATTGTACACACACTTGGAGCCGTGCTTCCCTGAGCCACTGAGGTAAGTAAATGAGCTGTTCTGTAGATCATTCATCTTTTGGTGAAACATAAAGGAGCAGGATTTAGAAGCAAATTGCATGGGCTTGAAATTATAGCTGCTGCCATTGGCTAAACTAGCTACTATACAATGTTTTTTCAAAAGATGGTTTATACAAAGTATTCCTGTTCAAAGAAACTCTCTTTTATATGCAAATATCAAATATCTGTTAACTTAGTTAGTTGATATACATGACCTCTACAATCAGAATCCAGCAGCTATGAGGAAACTCTTGGCCCAGGTTCTCTGAGAAAGGTGGGAGCCTGTGTCTGTGGACTCCAGCGGCCACGCACCTCCTGGCCCAGTCTCTGCAGCACTCCAGAGCAGCGGCCCTCCTTGGAGGCAGCACCCAAGGACTGCATCCTGGGATGGATGGGCTGTCTCAAGGGGAGATGTCTTCGTAGAACTTTCGACTGCTTGTTCTAAATATGAGGAAGAGGTTCCAGGAATCTGGGAGTTTGGAGAAGGTGCCTGATTTCTTAGACTGATGTGCAGTAAGATACTTCTAATAAGCTCAGAAATTTCTGCCTTCATACTCGAATTATAAACAGGGCTGACACTCATTAAATCCACTTCTTTTTCCATACAAGGAAGATATACTTTTTGTGAATTTAAAATAAATATATGGACATCAGAAAGAAATTTACACATTTACATTTTATTTTATTTTTATTATTAATTAATAATATTTAAATAATATATTATTAAATATCATAAATATTTAATGATATATTTCAATAATATTTAATTATTAATTTTAATTATTAATGTATTTAGGACAGGGTCTACAGGGTCTCACTACATAGGTTGGACTCATGGTGATTCTCCTGTTTTCAGCCTCCCAAGCTCTGTGGTTACAGACACGCACCACCATGTCCAGTCTTAATTGCCATCTCAGTGCACCCCAGAGGTGGAGCGGGCACGGCATGCTGGAGGATCGAACTCCGGCTGCTGTGCTCTGCCTTAGCAGGTACTTTAGTCCGCTGAGCTATCTGGCCAGCCCTTACATTTACATTTTAATACATAAACTATGAACATGGCTCACAAAATTATTTAATGAAACACAAACGTCATACTGAAGACATGTAAATCAACATCACTAGTTGAACAGTTGTCATTTAATAATGTGAGTAATCTGTTTTTCTAGTGTGTTAGTATAAGAACATGCTGTGGAAAACAACTTTGTGCCTACATTAGTGTGCAGTTTTCCAAATACCTACTTAGGTTAAATTCTTCCTAGAGAAATTGTTCAATCAAATAACACAGCTGTTTGTGAAGCTTTTGATGCACGTGGAACATGGCCCAAAATGAAAGGACAATCATCCAGCAGATATAAGATAAAAGTAGAAACAAGAGATTCCATAGAGCGGTGGGGCAGGAGGCTTGAAGAGCGAGATGACACTACTTTTGCCTGGGTTTCATGCTCCGGAGCTGTGCACATGGCCTGAGCTTGTGCCTCTTTACCTATGGCATTCATACCACAAAGGTTCTACAGTCACTTCCATTATCAAAGGAGTGTTTACACCAGATTTACACTACACTTCATTTTTTCTTCTTCTTTGTTACATTTGCAGAACACAGGCAAAGAAATAAATATTCATGTTTTTAGGTTTGGCATGTTTTGTGTGAACATAAAGATTTCATCCAGATTCTCTGGCAGTAAGATTTTGAAGCTGGAAACTATCTTGTGTGTCTCCTTAAAAAATCCATGTGTGTTCCTGCTGAGAACAAGGCAGGCTGTACTTTAACTCCTGGGCAGCAACTTTCGATACAGGGAGCTGCAGTTTTGTGTGCATCTACCTGAGGCTCCTTTCTCCTCCTTGCAGGTTGGGAGCATTCCGCAGATACCTGATGACTCTTGTATGTTGAGGTCACAGAAAAATCAGTTTATTGCTGGAATTCATTATAGTAACTTCCAAGGGAAGGTAGGCTTTGTCATTCTGGAAAATACAATGGTTATATCCTTCATATATTTCTGAGACAGCTAAGTTTCTCCAAAGAAGAGTTTTCCAACATATTAATATAATTTCTCTATGTGTACATGTGCTTGTTTTTGTGCAAATGCATGTGTGGGCCTATGTGTCTGTATACATCTGTGGGTGAGTGGTATGTCCAAATGTGTGTTTTTTGTGTATATGTGTGCATATGTTTGTGGGCACAGGTGTGTGTGTGCGTGCATGCATGTGTGCATGTGTGTGTTTGTGTGTGTGTGTTTGCAGCGAACATGATTACCAGTCAGCGTTGCATCCTGGCAATGGAAAGAGGAAGGCAGAAATGGCAGAGACACCCCAGTCTCACAGTGCTGCCTGCTTTGCCTGCCTGCCTGCCTGCCCCTTCCTTGGTCCTCCTCCACACTGGCTTGTCTAAGTCCATGCTTAGGGTCTCCAAGGAATAGACTTCCATTCTTCTGGCTGAGTCCTGTGTAATTAGATGAGCTTTCCATCTAGAAAATTTCACAATCCACTTGTTTGCTCCTGTAGGCTTCCCATTTGCTTCTGGGAACAATTGGGTGTGAGGTCCTTCTTGGTGTTTGACCAAGTATAATTCTTCTGATCACCCTAGCCATCAATTTGATCTTGTATTTATTTGTTTTGTTTTGTGTTAGAAATCTAACTCAGGTCCTTATGTATACTAAGCAAGCTATGTATCCTTGAGTTACATCCCCTTTTTGATCTTTAAAGACGTTTAACAGCAGTACTTTCCACAGAAGTACTTGGAAGCAGAATGAGATGATTCACATTTAACATCCAGCCTTATTTATACAGAACACTCAGTGAGGCAATCTTAGTTTTATAGTGATCAGTACTGTTAAGGGCTTTGAGACCAATCACAAGAGCTTACAGTAAGGGGTGGCATTGTGCAGGAGCCCCGACTGGTTATGTTAGGGATGAGGGATCTTCCATAATACACATGGCTCCTGACACATGGATAAAGATGCTTGTGTATGAGCTGCCTAAAATCCATCCATAGGCGTGCTGAGCCTCAACTGGGTGTCTGCTCATTCTCAGGGATCCATATATGTTGTCCACAGTCCAGGTACTGATGATTTAGCAATAACAATAGAGGTATTTAGCTTCAGCCATAATCCACTGAAGAGACACAGAACATCAACCAGGCTGCTTTCCAAGAAAGATGTGCAGTTGTATTTTCTAATTAGGTTGACATTTCTTAAAAATGAATATCTTATCTCCAACAACTCTTTATGTTGTATGCTCCCTAATTTCATCCTTTCTTTCTTAGGAAATGAAAGGGAAGAAGAGAATTCTTTGTAATTGTTTTAAATTATTAGATACTTAAAAGAACTTATGTCAGTGCGTGGTGAGAGGAAGAAGCATTGCATTAGTAACTAATGCTCTGTCTATATTATTAAGTCTCAGTTGCAATAGGGCCTTTCCTTTTAGATAGCAGGGGAAGAGGTTCCATTATGGCACTGTCACTCAGTTCTTTGAAAAATCCCATAGTGATGCATTATCAAAACTATTTTTGTCAGTTGATGATGTACCAACTGATAATTTATGTCCCCCTTCAATTTGCTGAAAAGAAAGAAATAAAAGCTATTTGATTTGCAAATGGGTTTGCTACTCAGGTACTAATGTCATTCTTTTCAATTTCTAAGAATTCAACTCAGAAGGTTTTACCCAGACACGTTAAATGACTTTTTACTGTAAATTGACAAATTACAATTACATATACTTGTTATCATGATATGATGATACAATAATTACAATAAATTAATTAAGATACCTATTCCTTCAAAATCTTATTTTTGTGATAAGAACATTTGGATTTTACTGTGGAAGAAATTTTGAAGTTTATAGTGTGCTATAATTAGCAGTAGGCACCGTGCTGTGCCTCAGATCTCAATTTTAAATTATTAATATATACCTACTACCAAGTGGGATCTACAGCTCAAAGAATCCCTTCCAAACTTCCGATGACAGCTTTCCCATAAAGAGAGAAAAAAATCCAAAAACTCACTTTGAAGCACAGAATTATCTAAATAACCAAAGAAAACAAAGCTAAAAGCATCACACTGCTAGATCTCTAAATACACTACAAAACAATAGTAACCAAAACAGCATGGTACTACTAGCAGAAAATAGACACATCCACAATTGCACAAAATAGAAAACCTAAATATAAATTCAAACACACTCAACTGATTTTAACAAAGGTGCCAAAAACACAGGATAGAAAAAAGAAAAATTCTCTTCACTAACTGGTGTCAGATTGAGCAGCATCTAAATGGAAGGAATGAGCTCCATTTGTAGTAGTAAAGAGAATTATTAGGGTACTTCTCTGAAACTTGGTAAAAGACTAAATCCCGTAAGTTCTTATTCGGATTCTAGTATTACAAAGCAGAGACATGACTCATTGTTATCATTGTCTATTTCAATAGGAAATCCTTTTATTGTTCATCACTATGCCACTTAATAACACTTTAAGAGTTTTTGTCAAAATTAGAGGATGGTTTGGTCTTTGTTTCTGCTAGCTGATTTTATTCTTTAAAACTAAATTTAAAATGAAATTAGAGGGTGCCTTAGTTTGGGCTACTCTGACACAGTACCTCAGACTAGATAATATATAAATGATGGACACTTTCACAGTTCTGGAGGATGGGACAACCAATATCAACATGCTAGCAGTCCCAAAGCTGGCAAAGAGCTGCTTTCTGCTTCCAAGATGAAGCCCTCATTGTATTTTCACATCACAGAAGGAAAAAGAGCTCCCTCAGGCTTCTTGGATTAGGGCCCTAGTCCTATTCACTACTTCAGCTACCTCCCAAATGTTTCTCCTCTTAATACCAACATATTGGTATTAGAGTTTAGTAGACAAATTTTTTTCCAACCACTGCAGAGAATATACTTTGTAAAGTATATTTAAAATTATTCTTGAAGTTGGGAGTGGTGGTGTATCCCTCTAATCCCAGCACTTGAGATGCTGATGTAAGAGAATCATTGTGACTTTGAGACCAATCTGTACTCCATAGTAAGTACTAGGCTAGCCTGAACCACATAGTGAATTTATATCTCAAGCTGCCTGATCAACAGATAAAAATAAAATTATCTTTGAATTCTCCTTATGGAATCCAACACTGTACCTAAAGTGATATGAGTTTGTATTCCAGGTTAGTTTATGGATTAGGAAGAGAGTAAGGATCAGTGTAAGTAGTCCATGTTTTTTTTTTTTAATCCCTGTTAGGAAAACACTTCTTTAAAATAGGCTGCCTGGATGGAAACTCACAAGCTTCTATATACCTGATGTCAAGAGTTTGTGGCAAGTTTTATGTTCTAGGAAGAGAAGATAAAGGGAGTAACTACTTGATTTGTGTTACTTACTTTTTTTTTCTTTGTTGTGTCATAATATCTGATGTTAAAAACTAAAGAAGGAAAATCAGTTTGTTCAGGTTTTAGTCCATAACCAGCTGACTACAAGACAGGGTGTCATGGCACAGGGGAAAGAGTTCAAGGGAGCAGGAGATAGCAAAAGAAGCAGAGCAAAAAGAGAGGTAGCCAGCCTCTTTCATCCCATGTATTGTATGCAGCTACCTTTCCCAGGGCGGGTGCAACATTCATGCCTTCTCCATGCATTCCTGTTACACAGGCTCAGGATGTTTACAAAGTAAGAACCCTGGATCCCTGCTGAGTCACTTACTGAAACTTCTAAACTATATTCAACACAATGTATCAACTGTAACATATTATATGAAATTTTCCTGGGTTGTAATAAAAAGAAATGAGAATTTGTTAATAAACAGAAATTATGCCACTAGGCATAGTAGTGAGCATCTGTAATTCTAGCACTCTTGTAAGCAAAGGCAAGAGGGTCACAAGTTTAAGATCAGCCTGGACTACTTAGCTATGTCTTGAAAAGAAAAAAGGGATAGAGTTGTAGCTCAGTGCAAAGACCTTGGGTTCAATCCTTAACATAAAAGTAAGGAAATAAACAAATATTCATGAGATAATACTAACTTTCCTGAAATTTAAAACATCTATATTTCTGTGCTCATTTACTTATTTACTTAGCAAAATCCACTAATCAGTTCTTATGTGCCTGGTTAACACCTGGACTATAACCCATAATCACATCTCATACAAACAAGGTTTTAATCACACTGCTGGTTTTCTGATCCTAAACCTATTACTCTTTCTAAAATAAGATGGTGTTAAGGTTTGTGTCTAGATGTCCCCTAAAGCCTCATACAATCATGGGGTGGGCTTATAGAGTTTGTGATTGATTCACACCAATGCCTGGATTATGGGCATGAGGGCTACACTCCCCCTGGAGTGGGTAGCCTCCATACAATGTAACGGAAGGAAA
>NW_004524696.1:6194153-6199418 GCF_000260255.1 Octodon degus | reverse complement strand
CTGCCTTCTGCTGCCATTAGCAGTTGCCCTTCAGTCATACCACCTTGCCTTGAAGCCAGCTGAGTATGGACTGAAGCCTCCATAAACTGAGAGCAAAATACTTTTCCTTCCTTAATTTTAGGCATCGGGAATATTGTATCAGCAATGAGATAAAAAGGGATAGGGTTGTAGTTCAGTGCAAAGGCCTTGGGTTCAATCCTTATCACATAATTTGGTGTCAGAAGAGTGGAGTCCTTGCTGTGGCTACCTGACCATGTGGGTCATGGGCCTTTGTCAATGACTTGTGGGAAGAGTTTGGAAAGCTTTGGAGATGTTCCCTGAAAAATCAGTGCTGCAATGCCTTAGGCTTTCTGTATGGAAGATACTGATTAGAGTTCAGAATACCAGAAGTCTGATAAAAATCCTTCTGGTAAAGACCAAGCTCAGGAGGTTTATTCTGGGGAGGACATTTTTGGCTGTTGGACTCTATGGGATGTGTATTATGGCTTTGCAGAAAGTTTCTCTGAATTTTTCTTATGTCCTGAGACTTTGCTTGAAACTGAGATGAAAGGTGGTGGACTACTTAATCTGACTGAGGAAGTTTTAAGGAATTTAATGCTGAGATGGTGGCATGACTGCTGCTGGGAACTCTTAGCCAGAAGTATGTTGGGAATCAAGAGGAAAGAGCCCAGCAGAATGATTTAAAATGCTGTGAATATAGCAGAATGAAATCTTCAGTAAAGCTATGGACTGCAAAGAAAGAGCTGAGGACACCTTGACTGTTAAGAAAGAACAGACAGCCTATGGGTATCATAGGAAGTAGCAAGTCTCTACCCTTTGCAACTTCCAAGTTGTAAAAGTGAAAACTTTGCTTAGAGCAAAAAGACACAGAGCAGCACATTCCAGAGTGGCCACAACATAGACAATTTGTTCCTCAAAGTTGGATTCAGAGTGTCATCGATCCAGGCACTGTACCTCTGTAACCAACAGAGAAGAAAGTCTGGCTACTGCTCTAGCAGGCAACAAACTTTGGCACCCTCCATGTGGTGCTGGTTTTAGGCACATGAAGAATGCAAGACTTATGAGGTTAAAAAGATTTCCACCCCAATTTCAGAAGGCCTGGGAAGTCAAGCAGTGTGTCCCTGAGAGGGTGAAGTGTAAAGGTGTTAGAGTGAAGCCCAAGGTGCAGTGGAGACCCCAGAATCTTGGAAAACCCAGGAATATAGATCATCTGAAGAAAATTGCAAGGAGAGAGCAAAGCCATCTCAAGAGAGCAGCTAAGAGTCTCTACCACTGGAAGCGCCATAAAGGCAGAGTCAGCCAAGCTCTTTGCAGTTCATGACTTGCCACAGGTTACATGGGAGGGTCCACATGGAACTTCAGGTCTTAAAGTCTGACCTGCAGAAGTTTGGATTTCTTTAGTCCCAATTCTTTGTATCCTCTTGTTTGTATTTTCTCATTTGTACAGGGGCTTACAGCTAAGATTTTGCCTTACATCTTGGTGGAAACTTGTAACTTGGCCTTTTCAGCAACACTGAAACTCTCAGGACTTCAGCAACTCTTAGAAATGGACTAAAATACCTTTTGCATAAAGGGATGTGCATGAGCCTTTGAGGGGTGAGGGGCAAAATATTATGATTTTTGTCTAGATGCACCCACAAAACCTTATTTTGTATTGGGGATGGGGGTGAGCTGCTCAGAGACAGCGAATCTAGAGTTTGTGGTAGCTTCATTGTCTAGTGCTGGGATTGATGGTGTGAGTGCTACACCCATCCTGGGTGCCTAGCCTGCATTCAATATAAGGGAAGGAAAGAGGGTTGCTCGCTCTCTCTCTCTCTCTCTCTCTCTCTCTCTCTCTCTCTCTCTCTCTCTTTCTCTCTCTCTCTCTCTCCTCCGTTTTGGCTTTTGTTGCTTTTATTGTCTTTTGCCATGATGAACTATTTCCCCTGGGCCACAGCACCCTTCCTGGAGCCAGCTTATTAAGGACTAAAACCTCCACAAACTGTAAGATAGGTATACATTTCATCACTTAATTTTGGGTGTCAGATATTTTGCCTCAGCGAGGAGAGAAAAGTAACCAAGATAGACAGTTATCTCTTAATTTAACTGAATATTTAAAATTTCTGATAAGATATAATCAAATAAAAAATGACACTTTAAAATAATGTCTAGATTTAAATATCATTTTTTATTTTCCTTTGGCAATTATTTGTTAGGGTAATGTTAGCTATGAGGTTCAACATATACGTTTTACATATATTGTCTGCTGCGAAGTTATCATGAAATAAACAGGTTGAATCACTCTGAAATAGCTGGAAAACCTCCTTTTGATACCTTAATAGTATTACAAAGTGAATTTCAAATGATCTTTCTAAATGACAGCATTTGAAATCCTAAATCATGTTGTATCTAACAGCAACTATACTAGAGATAGATAGTGCCAGTCCTAAACATAGAAGCAGTCATTTGCTTCAACTTTCTATAGCCAGGAATGAACATGCTGCCAATAACATCTTTTCTATAACTGATTTAGTAAAACTTTTAGAGAGTATATTTTATGTTTTAGTCTACAGGACAGTTTTGTTTTCGATACCAAGAAGCAAAGAAAACAGAATCAGTGTCCTCCAACCTACAGTCTTTATTTTGTGAACTTCCAAAATTAGGGTTTTGTTTGTTTGTTTGTTGGTTTGTTGGTAAAAACAAAGAACAATTGCAATTTCTGGTGCTCGCATTACAAAACAGACAAATGTTTTTTTAATTCTGGGGAGGTGTAATTTCTCATGTAGGATGTAAAGTTGTACTGCATATGTTGAAACATTTGTACTGGGTGGAAGAAGTCATGTTTATCTTCTGGACTATATACCTAGCAAAGACAAACAGACTGGAAATTACAAAGTATTTAATGATAATGATCATTTTGAGCTCCGAAATTATAAGGAGAGTCCATTTTAGGGCTTCACTGTTAGATAATGTTCAACCTAAATTCTGCCATAGCTCTTAAAGACAATTTCAAAGTATATTATATCAAAATATAGATGGTATTTGGAGAGTGAAAACCTCCAAGGACACACTGTGTAAGTCAGAAGATGCTGTCATGTAGAAGTTGAGTGAGCTGTGCCCTAGAGATAGATCCTCCTCATTCACAGAGGAGGACAGCAGGGGACAGCCAGGGAGGAACAAGTGCAACCCAGCTCAGCTAGACAGAGCTCATCATTCACAACCCATGTCTCTTCACTGGGGACCCCTGATTTCATCCAAAATGCTAATCCTTGTTAGAAGTCTAAATTCTGAAGGAAAAAGAGATTAAAACACCATGCAAGCTAATCTTAATTGCTTCAGCTGATATCCTAACTGTCCTTGCTGAACACCAAGTTCTTTATAACTGTTATCACCTTCATGGCCACAATCCATGTTCTTCAGCCAAGTCACTTCTGCAGAATTTATCTTGGAAATTAATTATTATTTTGGAAGTTACTTTGCAATTTAAACAAAATCAAATGTAAATGCAGAAAAATAATCACTTTAAACATGTGTTTAAAGTATTTGAGGAAATAGTGGTTATTAGAAACAAAGTTGTATATTTATGTTAAGAAAGAAAGCAAGTAGAAAGTACATATGAAGACAGCATATATGAGAGGCACACCATCAAAGATTTCTTAATGGTTTTTTTTGTTTGTTTGTTTTTGGTGGAACCAGGGATTGAACTCACACCCTTTTGCTTGCCAGGCAAGCACTTATTCTACTGAGCCATCTACTCAGCTCCTTAAGTTTTTCATTTAAGAAAACATCTCACACTCTAGGGGGCAGCACCCAGGGGTGTCTTTGCTGTTGGTGTTCATGGATGGCCACTCTGTTTCTCTAAGAACAAGACAGAGCTGGGGATCAGGAAGGAATTGCTGATAGAAAGGTCTATTCTCCTTTTTTGTTTTCAAAAAACAAATTCATACTTCTAAATTCTATAGTAGTAGTAGACCTTTGAAAATTATTATTCTCTTAGAACAACTTAATCAGTCCCAGGAAGATGGAATGGGTTAGTGGTATTTTATCTTGGAGATAAATATACTAAGGCCTACAGAGCCAAGGGATGGTCCAAGTTTCAGAAAGTACTGGCAGAAATCTTGGTATTTTATGATCTACTTAGGCAAGAAGAAGCAGCTTGACAGAGATGCCTACTTCCAGATAACTCCAAGACTTAAAATTCTATTTCATAAATATGAACTATGTTAATAGGCAATGACATTTCTGAATGAAGCAATGAAGTTTATTTTACTTATTTTTTAAATTATTTAATAGATTGCAAATTGAAAATGAATTATTTACAAACATAACTGAATATAACAATAAAAACTGTCCAAAATAAAAATGAAAAAAAAAGAATTTATAGATCAGTCATAATAGTTCACTGTGTCAAAACCAAGAAACTTATATTCTTATACTTAGAATTCTCAAAGAAGAAAGGAGTAGGCAATAACTATTTAAAAATTTAAAATTTCTGAATTTAATTCAACTTTTATGAACCCTTACTTAAAGGTCATTCCAGATTTCTATGAAATAGTACTAATCTTATGTTGGGTTATACACGTATTTTTCCCCATATATGTGTGTGTATGTGTGTATAAAAGACAGGTAAGAAGTAATATAAAGTCAACAGAAAATGGAAATATACTTTTTAAAGTTTCTAATACTAGAAGAAGATATCATACAATGTCTTTTAAATAAATTGTAAGTTGTTAATAATCCAGTAGACAAACTTATTGTTATTACCATACAACTTAGGCTGTTAAGCTTAACCTCACTATCTGTCTGCATATCAATCATCTTAGCCATAACATGGAACAGATATTTTTCATCAAGTATTGATATGTTGAACTTTAAGTGCCTACAGAATATGATAAAAACATTTAACAATTAGAATATATTTTAGAGACAGGCATAAATAATTATATACTTCTTATGTTTACACATAAGTCCAAAAATCTCATCATATCCACACTTGAAGCAGGACAGTCCCACAATATTCCTTTTCCTGTCTCTTGCTATCATTCACCACCCTCTTCTTTTTGAACAACCATCTACCCGAGAGACATCATAGAAGCAACTGTTTGCAGACAAAAATTAAAGAAAAAGGAGGGTTGCAAGGAAAGCCAACATTTTAGCCCTAGTCTTCTAAGGTCAATTAATACTCAGGACATAGGAGAACTTGTACTGTAACATTATGTAACTCGGCAGTGTCCCAAATTTTCTGATCAAGGAGATTATGGGGCCAAAGAGGAAAGTGATCGATGA
>NW_004524696.1:6142986-6183712 GCF_000260255.1 Octodon degus | reverse complement strand
TTCTGCTGCAGGCGTTAGAGTTGAACCCTTTGTGTCACTCTGGCAAGATGTTCTGCTCTTGAATCAGCTGGGTGGGTGTTGCCTCTAGCTTCTTTGCAGGGAGTTCTGCTGAAGGGTTCCGTCCTGGCCCTGCACTCTGGGTCGAAAGAGGTTCCATGGGCTCGGGTCATCTCACTCACTCGCTGGCTAGAGTTCTGGGTCTATTCAGGATCCTGCAGCCCTTGGTTGTCTTACTCACTCGCTGGGGCTGAGTTCTGGATCTGTTCAGGACCTGGCAGCCCTGGGTCCTCTCACTCCCTTGCCAGCCCTGCACTCTGGGTTTATTCAGGATCCAGCGGTGGCCCCGGGTCTTCTCACTCACTCCCCGGGCCTGAACTCTGGGTCTGTTCAGGATCCACTCACTTGCCAGGCCTGAGATCTGGGTCTATTCAGGATCCCGCGCCCCTCGGTCGTCTCACTCACTCGCCAGGCCTGTGCTCTGAAGCAATAAAGTTTCAAGTATCAAGTGGACTATAAATGTTGGTAGGTAGGACATACCAGACATCAGAATGAGGACCAATAGGGGGACTCAACTTGGCATGAAATCTAGATTTTGTATAGCAGATAAAGTAAATATAAAACAAAGGTAAATTACCTAATGATATTTTTAAGCTTTCATCTGTAAGTTAATTTTTCATACATTGCAACTATAATAAAATTCAAATTATGTTTTCATTATACTAAATGATAATAAAAATTTCTGGCAATAGACATGCCCGAAAATAATCACTCGACATGTATTTTCCCATTCATTTGGAACAAACTCCTACACAGTCCAGGTCTCCCTGTGTACTGTGGCCCTGACCCTCATAAGTCAGTAACCCAATAAGATTCCGACCATATGTTTCTGGCAGAGTGCCTGTCATCTGTCCCCCAGCAGTGCTAGTCTCTGATCTATGTGATAAACAATGACAGTGACACTCACAATTTGGTACTCTTTGTAGATACATTTGCCTCCTAAGAGATGCTTGCTGCATGTCTTGCAGAAAATTTTATTTTTAATATCTATAAATACACACCTCAGAACGGGACTCATTTTTCATGTACATGGCACCATAGTCTGAGAAAAACATGACACACTTATGCTGCCATTTTCTGTAGAGGAACCATTATGAAATTAGAACAGATTCCAGTTAGAATTGCCTATTCCAATCAGAATAGGCAGTGACCGATGCCCAAGGAGAACTAAGAAGATGGGCCTGGTTAGCTAGCCAGTTCTCAGAATTGCATATGAAATGAAATGAACTTATGCAGACAGACCTACCTCTGGAGGGAAAGAGCTCCTAGACCCTGGTTTCCTGTTTTAAGATAGCAGCTTTGAAGTTCACAAGTACGGTGAAGAGCTGTGATGCCCTCATTCTCTGTAGGAATCTTCAGTGTTGTTTCTTCATTTACTTTCATCATTACAGCAAACATGTTGATCAATGGCCCAACCAGCAGTCTCTGCCTAGACCTTCATAGAGAAAAGAGGATCTGCAGATGGTGACACTGGCAGAGCAGGGTACCTGCATCAACACCTTCGCAGCCTGTTCTGTGGGAACCAAAGGGCACAGGTGGTCGTGCCATGGGTGTGAGATTCTGTTAGCTGTCTGCTCAACTTAGAGCCAGGAAGGACCCCAGAACATTAACTGCATGTGCTCCCACAAGACACATCCTTGCCATTTCACTACTTGGAAGCTGCCCTTGCCACTTGTCATTCATCCCTCACCTCCCAACAGTTTGTGCCCTGCACAAAGTGAATCCCATTCCACTGGCAGCACCATGGAGAACTTCACCCTGGTGTGGAGCCACCTCCCAAAGCCTTGTGCTCTCTGTCTCCCCAGTACTTCCAGGTCATCCTGTGTGACTGCAGAGCTATAGGGGCACTGAGTGTCTTGTGAGTCAGTCTAACCTGATGTGTGCTCAGCATTGTTCTCTTTTTAAGATTAAAAAATAAAAATGATGATATAGAACTTCAAAACAAGGCAATAACAAATGAACAATGGTTATTACATAGCATATTGTTATCTTCAAGGTTGTTGCTCAGATTATAAGCGTGCAAAACAGCGTTGTTCTTGCTTAGAGTGGGAGATGCCTCCCTCACCTGAAGGCAAGTGGGAGACCACCAGAACCCACCCCACCCCCAGTCGCAGATTGGAGCAGAAGAGTTAAAAGGACTTTGTCTTTGAGAGCTTTGAGAACTTCAGGTGGCCCTACTAACTTTGTGTTCACCACTGCACTTTAACAGGACCCCAGGGAGAAGCTTAGTATCCATCATTATAGCTGTCATGTTGAAATATTTCCTATTTGTAGATGTTTGCAGATATTTAGAGTTCCAGAATACCCTCACTCATGAATCACAAGTCATTCACCAAGACTGAGCCCGATGGAGGCTGTTCACATGCACGAATGCACACAGTACACAAAGCCTTGTTTGTATGCATTCCATCATTACCAAGATGGATTTCACTCACTCCCACAAGCAGTGTGCTAGGCTGGATGCTGAAAAGGCATCATTAAACAGATGTTGCCTGGTTACCAAAACCATCACCAAAGAAGGTTAGAGTTGTGTTGAATGGTGAGGAAGAAGTCTAATTCATATGCACAGGAATTCACATCCCATTCCACTGATGACTATGTTTAGAATATAACAAGATCACTTAGTCATTGAGAGCTCTTTTGTATCATCAAGAAGAACGATTGATGATATTTTACCATGCAATTAGTAGCTTCTCCTCATGGTTTCTTAGAGCTGGTGTTTTCTGGAACAGCTCTTGTAGAAACTTTTTAGAAATTTGTAGAAGCACTAACTTATCTCCCAACATAAACTTCATGTCTTCTCATTCTAAATTAAGCTAATAACACCAAATTTTCCCATATTCCTTCATAACTGATTTTCAAATGTCAAATGATATCCAAGCATTGAAAGCAGTAATATGCTACAATTTTTTTTTCTCAGTAATCTTGCCACAGTTGTGTGAAAATTCCACTGGTTTTCACATGCTGCTTTTGGATACTGCCACTTATTTATTGAATTTATCACCTCTAATAATCTTTTTGATGAGTTAAGATTTTTCTATGTATACAATCATATTACATGCAAGCAGGGATAATTTGAATTCTTTTCCTACTATATCCTCTTAATTCCTTTTTTTTTATTTCTTTAATGTATTTGATACAGGGTCTACAGGGTTTCACTATGGAGATTGGACTGTCTCAGAGCGCCCTGGGGGTAGGGGCGGTGCTGGCACAGCACAGCACGCCAGGGATCAAACCCCTGCCTTAGCATTCTGCTTAGGCAAGCATCTTAGTCTGCTGAGCTACCTATCCAGCCCTTAGCCTGATATTTTAATTTGAAGTGATAATGTACTTTATCAAATACATTTTCTATATCTATTGAGATACTCATATGGTATTGGTCCTTACTTCTGTGTATGTGATATATCATATTTATTGATTTGTGTATGTGGAAACATTCTTGCATCCCTGAGATAAATTAAACTTTTACAAAGAGAATAATCTTTTGATATGTTGTTGGATTTAATTTTCTAGTATTTTGCTCAGAAATTTTATAACTCATTAGCAATATTACTGTATATTTTTCCTTTTCTTGGTTGTAATCTTTTCTGATTTTGGTATTAGCTTAATGATGGACCTGGGGAATAACTTTGAGAGAATTCTACCTCTTTCTGGTGTTTTTGGAATAATTCAAGAACTAGTAGTAGTTCTTCCTTAAAACATTGGTGAAAATCAGCAATGGTTAGTGTGGCATTATTCAGATAACTAAAATATGTAGCCCATCTGGATGCCCATAAACTGATGAATTAAAAGAATACAGTATATGTACAGTGAAATGTAATTCAGTCATAAAAAGAATAGTATCATTTGCAGTGAAGTAGATGTAATGGATACTATATTAAGTAAAAAGAATCAGACACAGAAAGATAAATACTGCATACTCTCACGGGTTGATGACTTAAAAAGATTATTGGAATGTAGAACAGCAATTGCTCTATCAGTATGTATTTTATATGCATATATTGAAATGCAATCATTGTATCTCATAAATATACATACTCATGCTAATTAAAAATTTAAAACCAGCCAGCCCAGCCCATGCCAGGCTAGTGTGTGGGTCAGCTTCCAGCCTCACTGGGTCTGCAGGACCTCTCTGGGTCAAAACTCAGGCACACCGCATGAGTGAGACCCTCTACCATGGCCTCAGGACCCTTCCAACACTCTGGAGTCCCCACCCCCAAGCCCACTGAATGAATGAAAACTTCTGTGATACTCTCGGGACCCCCAGATCCAGCCCAAGCCCAGGTCTGTCTAGTGTGTGGGAGAGCTTCTTCAGTCCACTGTGCTCCCTGAGCCAGGGGCACAACAGAGGGGCATCACAGGTTCACTGTTGTGCCAGAGGGGCACAACAGATTCACTTCCAAGGACTGCAGCAGGAAGGAGCTGAACACAACAGCTAGACCCAAGCCAGGCATAACTGGATAAACTCAAACTTAATAGATCTTCACTCGAATTTCAGTAGGTGTTAAGGTTATAACTGTACCAAAGCTCTACACCAAAGGTCAGAGGTCAGTGCTATATGAAATGCTAAAGACAAGGAGCAAAATACAATCTCAGGCCTCAAGCCCACCCAGAATAAGTGAAGAGGAAACTAGCTCAGCTGAAATTTCTGAATTAGTAGCATCAGAAGTAAAGAAACAACAGAAAGGTCTAGAGGAACACAGAGCAGAATCAATTTCTGAAATAAAAAAAGAAATCCCTGAATTCATATCATCTGGAGTAAAGAATCAAATAAAAATTTAAAACCAGTTTAAGATAATGGAGAAGTTGACCATCCTGATTTGATCATTACACATTATCCATATATTGAATTAATATACTACACTCATAAATGTATAAAATTAAGATAATAATTAATAAAAAATCATGTTCACTTTTAACTAGTCAAGAAGTGGGACGGAGTCTCAAGAAGGACATCCTTAGGGTGCTCCAGAAGGCCTTAGGTCTGTGGGTGGCATAAGAATCCCAGTAGAGCTTTTAACACCAGACAAACCTAATCTCTGTGCAGTGATATGTGGCAGGAATCCTGGATGCCAGGAAACAGCAGCTAGCAGATCTCTGACCAGGGCTGCAGTACTGATGAAACTAAGGAAATCTGATGCATATGCTGTAAAATTCACCCCTGGTGGTTTTGAGAATGTTCACAATAGTAAGCAACTTCCATCATTTCTATCTCAGGACGCTAGCACAGCCCCAGGAACCCCATGGCTCATTCTCTTACCCACTTCTCCTTGCCCTGCAACCACTGATTCTATGCCTCCTCTGGAACTTCATAAGAATGGATTCATACGACTTGGTGGTTGGCTTCTGTCATGTTTCCAACCTGCACCCATGTCATATGCTTCAGAGCCTCACCCCTTACTGCTGGGGTTTGGATGCTTGAGGCCTTGGCCGGTATGCAGGAGGCACCACACGCTGTCTACACAGCACTCCAGTCAGTCATTCAGTCAGTAACTGACATCTTTTGCCTCCTAATCAAGCTCTTAAAATGATCTCACTTACAACCTAGATATGTACCTAAACTGTAATTCCTATTTACAGGAATTAGTATGAGTCAAGATGATATTTATTGTTTATAATTATACTACATTATTTTAAAACTCCATATAACTTGAGAAAAACAGCTTATTTAATATATGTTTATTGTATACCCTTGTTATTTGTACACATTGTGTATGTATGTGAGGAGGGAAAGCACACCATAGGAGCACTATGCATGCAAGAAACATTCAATCCTTAAGACATGATGGTGAGAAAGTTTTGAAAGTGAGAATACAGAGAACATCAGCTGGGATGCAGACTTAAGTTTTCCTTGCAGAACCAGGAAGGCCCCAGGAAGCTGGGTGGGAGGATCGTGGGCTCTGCACAGACACATCAGGGAGGGACTGGACAGCCGAGTTGGGCCCTAGTGCATCAGCTTAGGGACATCTTCATGTTAAAGAAGTGCTGGACACAGGGGGAGGGGAGGAGGTAGGGCACTGTGCCCAAACCCCCTCGTGTTCTTTGGAATCACAGGAAATGATGCTTCAAATCCCAGTATAAATATGGTATGTCCATCTCAAAAAATGACAACAAAATGTCATGTCTGTTATACATGTGCCTTCTCTGTCCTGAACAATACCAAAGTAGGCCCTGAACAGACTGCAGGGACTCTCATTTGGGCTGAGGAAATGGACCTTAGAGACCCATGTTAATCAATCCAGAGGCTGAAATATAAATGTGAATAAGTACCCTAGGATCAATAGATTGCTGAAGAAAATTAGTAGGGAAGCAGATAATAGAGGGGTGTGTGTGTGTCTGTGTGTGTGTGTGTGTGTGTGTGTAGGTCTTTGTGCACACACTCACAGAGATTCATACACACACAAAGTATGCCCACAACACCCTCAGACTCACATCTGCATGTAAACACACACATCACAACAAATAAGTCCTGAAGAAGTGTTAATGAAGGAGAAAAATGAAACTTTCAAAATAGCTTAATATGAATGTGTACAGTAATCTAACAGACTATTGTATCTGTCAAAGACCAAAAATGTCACAAAAAAAGCATTAGGATTCTTGGGCCATGGTATTTATAATAACTTTGCATTTGTTTGTATCACTTCCCATGTATGAAATATTCTATTGTATATCCATGTACTCCTTTTGTACAAAAATGGTGTATCTCTGTCTTATGTTTTCATTTCTGGGACAAAATACCTGACATCCACAAGGGAAGAAAAGTTTAGTTTAGCTCACAGTTTGTAGAGGTTTCAATCTGTAGTTGGCTGGCTCTTCGGCAGGGCGGCACGGCAGAGGGACACCAGAGAGGAGAAACAGCTCAAGCATGGCACATAAGAGCCTGAAATTTTCTTCTTTCTCTTTTTATCCCTCTCAGGCACCATGTCTATTGGTTGGTTCCAACAATGTCAAAGGTAGGTCTTCTCTCTTGAATGAATGCGTTATCCATACCCAGTACTATGGTAAATGAGTGAGCAGAGAAAGCCGGCATCACACACCCATGCTCCGGTCACTCACAAAAGTCCCACCTCTGAGCACATTTGATTTTGGGGGGACATCTAGATTTAAACCATCACAACATCTTATTATAGGGAACAATGTGTCAAAATAAAAACTCTGTTGTTTGGTCAACCTTTGAAGAGTGTCACAGTTTCAGGTAACAAATTTGTCCAAGTGTTTTGTATCTTTCATGCTAATACGAAATATATAATTTATAAAAGCTTAAGATACTTGAGTAATTTAGAGTTTTGGGGAGGCCAGGAAGATAGCTCAGCAGTCTAAACACCTGTCTGGCAAGCACAAGGACCCGGGTTCAATCCCCAGTACCACATGCCATGCCAGCCCTGCACCTTGCTAGCCACTGAAACTGGATGTGGTGGCATACACTTGTAATTCCAGTGCTGGGAAGGCTGAGACAGGAGGATCACTATGAATCTGAGCTGCATAGTGAGGCTCTGTGCCAAATACATACACACATGCATACATACACCTTTAGAGTTTGGAAGGGTTTTTAAAATTTTTTCCATAATTTTATTGAGAAACAAATAGCAATGAGACAGTTTCAAATCAAATTGGTAGGACAGTTTCAATAACTAACACATTGCATACTGTCTTCCTAGTGGTTATTTGTTGTACAAGATGCAGACATGATATCCTATTTACAGACACTATTAGAACAAATCCCTCTATTCATTGAATTAAGAGAATGTAGCTGTACATCTAACCTAACCATTTTGAATACACGGATACAAAATAGTCAATCATCTGTATCCCCTTTTTTTATTTAGTTGCGACATTTAAATATTATAGGTGTGTGAACTCAGCAAAATATCCCAAAGTAGTCCAGTAGTCTATAATAGTATTGTATCTTCTGCTTGACTGGCAATGTCAGAAATTGTTGACCTGAGTCCCCTACAGCTCAACATACCAACATGGCTTTCCTTCTTATACTTCATTTTTATACTTTTCTCCTGGATGGTTAAGACCAAGATAAAGCAAGACCTATGTAACAAGAATAGTAGCTTTTGGGTCTGATAAGGTCAGTGAAATCCCCTCAGGATTTATCCTGAGACCTTGTACCTCAGTTTGTGGATCTTTTGTCAATGTCAGCCATGTGGATGAGTCACAGCCATTGCTTGGCCAATGAGCTCTCTGTGAAATCCTGAGAAAATATTTTCTCTTCATGTAACTCTCCTTAGGTACACTCTACATCATCGATCACTTTCCTCTTTGGCCCCATAATCTCCTTGATCAGAAAATTTGAGACACAACTGAGTTACATGACATTACAGTACAGGTTCTCATATGTCCTGAGTCTTAATTGACTTTGAAAGGCTAGGGCCAAAATGTTGGCTTTCATTGTGGCCCTCCTTTTTCTCTAATTTTTGGTCTGCAAACCTAGGGTGTTAACCCTCCAGAAGAGAAGCTTATTGTCATTACCATACAACCTAGGCTGTTGAGATAAACCTCACTATCTGTCTGATTATCAAACATCTTAGGCATAACATGGAACAGGCATTTTTCATCAAGTATTGATACGTTAAACTTTAAGTCCCTACAGTATATGATGAAAAAATTAAAAAAATAAAATACATTTTTAAAATATATATAAAGAATTATATGTGTTTACACATAAGTCCAGAAATCTATGATTAGATTTTGGGGGGGTGTTATAGTAATTTTAAAACAAAGCACTACAAACAGGGGCTTAGGAAAGTTATTTTCTCACGGTTATGGAAGTTGGTAGTCAAAGATCAGTATGTGCCATGGAGGGTTTCACAGGCAGGTTGGAGGGAACTCGCCCCTTGGTCTCTCCCAGCTGGAGATGGCTGTCCTGTCTCTTCACTGCTTCTTCTTTGTGCGTTGGGCTCCCTACTCATTTTCCCTTTTATAGAAGTGTCCTGGAGGCCACACTGATACCTTACTTTATCTTGATCTCCTCTCTAAAACTACATTTCAAAGTAAGGCCATATTCTGAAGTATTTAAATGTAGATCCCAAAAGAACATTTTAGGGGAGGAGGGCGAGAGCACAGGATTCAATCCATAACAGGCATATTTAAATATCTGTAGGACTTTCAATTAGGTAACAACATTATTAAATGCCAGTTCAATAAATAATTTAGTTTACTTCGTTTAGTTGATTTCACTTGTCTAAACAGTAAAGTTGCCTCCATGTGGCCATGTCACAGAGCACAAGTTAGTTGTATTCCAGTCGTACTGCAAGGAAGCATATTTCACGGAGAAAATAATCCAATAAGAGAAATATTTTCAGTAAACTGCATCCACTGAGCAATTCAGGGTGGTCAGAGGACAGTTGGGGATGATTTATTGTGGACTGATTCTAATGTGTCTGGTACACCAAAAATCACATGGGGGGGCGTCTGCAGGTTTGTTTCCCAGATATCAAGGAATAAGTGATTTAGTATTGATTTATTCACTAGATAAAGAGGATTGCTACTGCGGACTGTGCAGTACTAAGAACCAAGGGTGAGAGCAGGCACACCAGAGGTAAAGAATGCGCAGTTTGGAGGATGGATTTGTGCACTTCCTTGAGTCTTATATTTGGCAGAATTGCTCTAAGTTGCTTCAAAAAACAACTCAAGCACTTTCTGTCCTCTTGGTAGCCATATTACAACTTAACATGTGTACAAATACCCTGGTTTGGTTATCTCTGTGTGACAGTGAAATGATAATTGCATTTTCCCAATTTAGGAAGATTTTTGTTAGTGAAATTCTCTCCCCATTCCATTCTTGCAGTTTGCCCATGCAGTGTTGTTCATAGTGTCCTTGACTTTTCGTACCGCGCTGTGAAGGGAAGATGGCACAGCCTGGGAGAACTGGGTTCTGGCTACCCTATTTCCAAACATAGTGAAAACAGAACAGAAGCATTCAGTTTTTGCATCCAGGTATTTCTGCTTTATCTCTCAACGTCTACAGCTGGATTATATGATCTAATAAAGTATCCTCCCTGCAAAGTAGTTTGATTCAGGTCTGCTTCACTTACACAGCTATAGGTAAATAAAATGAGCATGAAGTATGTAGAAATGCTTACTACAAATGGCACTTTTGAGTAAATGTACAAAGTACATAGAACATTGCTTTTATATTTAAAATTAATTTGAAATATAGAAAAGGTGCCAAACAAATTAAAATTTTGTATTACTGTAGTGGTTCATCCATCATTTTCCTCCCATTGACTAAAATATTTTATTATGTAACACTGGTGAAATTGTCAAGTACAGAGTACTTAGTTCCACCACAGAAAAGCTGCTTTTGCACAGGTAGTTCTTGCTTTTCATTTGCATCTGGAGGTGACAACAAATTGTGGAAGGAAAAGTGTCCTACATATTTTCTTCGGTGGCAAAAGAAAATGATACATTTGAATGTGAAACACTTCTTTGGTCTTCACTCTCCCTCCTTATTGTAGCAAAATTATGAGTTAATAGATTTTTAGAGACCTGAGAAACCAATTATTTTAATAATGCTCACCAAAGTTAGATTCTGTGATATGTACAAAGTAATGGTAACGGAGGAAATTTTTCTTAAGTGACTAAATCTACATCCACACTAGGTGATATGACTAACAAATGCACTCTTTTAACCTAAAAGCTTGGCTGATCTAGTATGATGCCGATTTACAGATGAGGAGCTCAGGGCTGGGGAAGCTATGAGACTTGGTCAGGTTCACACGGCAACAGCCAGAGCTTGAACCCATCTTTCTTGGGTAAAATCAAATGTCATTTCTACTCTTATTTTGCCTTACAAATGGCATGAATTTTATGTTTGTGAAGTGTATGCAAAGTTCTAAACATTGGAAACTTTTCTAGTGCAAGTAAATTCTTCTTCCAACTTATACTGGGATCTCTTCCTATAAGCCTCTATTTGTCATCCTCCACATGCCAGTCTTACATGCAGACAGCCCACAGAAATGAATTTTCATAATGCTTACCCCTGAAATATAATACATAACTACCACTACCACCATCCAGGCACTCATTACCATTCTCAACAACACCATCTTCACTATCACTGTCTATCACCATCACCGCTACCGTCACCACCATTATGACTGCCTCCAACTCCTTCACCATCTCCACCACCTCTCACATCTTTATCATCCCCATCATCCTCACCAACGTCACCTTCAACCACTACCATCACCCTTCCCGGCAGTGCGGATGCCAGCACCATCACCATTACTATCACGCCCATACCCATCGCCATCACAGCTGCCATCACCAATGTCAGTACCATCGCCATCACTATCACTACCTCCATCACCATCACTACCTACTAACTGTATCACCATGCTTACCACAACCTCTAATGCCATCATTATTTCATGAGCATCATCATCATCCCTGCTGTCATTACAACTACAACACTATCACCATCGTCACCACCTAAAATACCATCACCACCATTATCCATACCTTCACTATTACCACCAACATGCACCACTATCTCAATGCCCAGGATGGCTTCAGTCATAGTGTGAGCACTGTAGACTTACATTCCCAGCCACTTTCAACCTATGGAAGAAGACAATGCTGTTTACTTGTCACCTGTAACTCATTTTACCAGGTTCACCAACAACTTAAAGAACAAGCAAAATCCTTTAGATCCTATTTTTATTTTACTAAATGTTGTTCATCTGAAGCATATATATTCTTTACATTCATAATGATTTCTTTCAGGCTTCTGAATACACTCTATTTTATGCCCAGCTCTACCTCTCACCTAAGGTCTAAGCAACTCTCCACTCCTTCTGCCTCATACCATTCCCCTGTAAACTGGAGACGCTCCAAGGTGGGTTTCTCCAGGAATACTTCCTGTCATGCTTCATGCTTAGCTAGCCAAACTTCTTTCCATGGCTCATACTGATATTCTACTTAAAAAGATCTTAAGTGTTTAAAAGAAGGGAAGTTCAAGGTTTTTTCCCTATGAATTTATTTCTTGATTTTAATAAGACTTTGAAAATCCATTAATCTGATAGGAACATTTAGATTGTTCCAGTACATAAGTAAACATAAGTAAATAAATAGCAGGCAAGAGGTCCAAATAGTAAAATTGTTTTAAGTATTTGGTACAGGGTCTCACTAAGAAGCTCAGAGTTGTAGTGATCCTCCTATTTTCAGCCTCCCCAGTACTGGGATTACAGGCCTGCACCACCACACTAGATCTCAGTGGCTGGCTCGGTGCACCCAGGTGAGGGTCTGGCATGACATGTTGTGCCGAGGATAAAAACCGCAGTCTATTAAAATCATTTTTTCAGTGCAATCCTGAAGAAATATTTAAGGTTTTTTACCCCCTGACTGCATGGTGCCAGCCATCCATGCTATGAAGTATGTGAAGCTGAACTTCTCTAGGAAGGTCCTTCAAGATGGCCTTTCTCTCTCTCTTGATTCGTTTTATTTTTAAGACTATAACAAAATAATCAGACACACACACACACACACACACACACACACTCGCATATGTTGTGATGATTAAACTTTCAGAGACAAGTGTCCAAACTGAAACCCCATTTCAAATACAACAAGGTTTCAGTCTAGAAAAAACAACACACACTGTAACATCTTTGTCTTGAAAGAAAAACAAGTAATACACATGTCCTAGATTCACTGCACTGATTCATTGGATTAAAGGGTTTATCAAATATCAAATGCTATGTCCATCAAATGCTAGATCCTTCCCTTCTATGCCCAGGCACCATGATTTCATGAACCAGGAAGTAGAGACTCCAGCCATTTTAAAGTGTTCTGTGTTGTCTTAGAGTTGACAGCTGATTCTCTTAGCGGGTTCTGATGCAATTGTGACTTTACTGAGGACTCAGGATATAACCATGTCCCTTGACTCCTGGGGACTGTTATTTTCTACCTCCCACAACTGTAATTTCAGTTAAATAAACAATGAAATCAGACCTGTCAGGAGGGTTCATTTGCACCATTACCTTTGCTTTGTAAGAAATAAAACACGATGCTCTGTGTGTTCCACGGATGAGTCAGTGATGCATCTGTTCTGTGGAGGCATTTAATAACCCACTATTCAAAACAAGTCCTCTGCATACCTTGCAGACCCCGAGAGCTCTCAAGGCTGCGGTGAACATTAACATCAAAGGAAGACAATACGGAAGGCCTGAAGACAGCATCTTCAGGACTAGACTAGATAAAGACAGTTAATTATGCCCACGGATATTTATTACCTCAAAGTGTCTAAATAAAATGTAGCTCTTAAACTATTACCCAAGTAAGCCCAATGATTTTAACTGGTTCTTTTTACTTTGTATTGATAATCTGTAAAGAAAAACATACATAAGCACAATTTCTCAAATCACAACCAATACCAACAAACATAATTTCTAAATGTAAAGAACACTCTGAAAACTAATGATCAACTCGTGTCCTCAGCCAATGTGACCTTCATAAGAAGATAGCTTTAAAGAGCACCCACTACTCACAAGACAAAACTTTGGCCCTTATTTTATGAAAATTAAATGATTGGTCCACTAAAAGATTGATATTAAAATCCTTTTAAGCACTTGCATAAAAAATTAACCTTAACAAATAAAGCCAAGCAGTGAATCATTTATTCTTGCTTATCTCTCTGATTACTATATATTAATTAGGATGTGAATTATTACTTGAAATAAAAGAATTCCTGGGATCCAAAAAGAATTAAAAATGAACAGTTACATAGGGAAACAATAGGGAGGATGATTCAGGAAGCAATTGAAAAATGAATGTTTACTTTTAATGTTTTACTTTGCTATTTTCCTTAAAAGAAAATCTATATAAATTTATATTGTTTGTACTCTGCTGTTCTCTGATACTTGGAAAACAGCTGCTGTACTGCATTGGTCTTTGAATGCCTGGATGGCAAGGCTCAATAATCTGTCTCAGCCCAGGTTAAGTGATGGAATTCATTTAAATGCCCCAGAAGTAATCATCCACAAAGAGTACATTATTTCTCTTTTATGAATTTTCAAACCTAATACTGATGGGTGGCATGCAATTAAACCTGATCAATATGTAATTTAGGTGGGCTGACATGTTTTCAAATTCTCAGAATATAGATTCTTTCAATATTGCAAGAGCTTAGTAGAATACTTAGTTCTTGTAAAATAGCTAAGGCAGTTCAGTACAGTATAGAAAAAAATAACAAGTTTAGCCAGAAGATATATGGTTGGGCAATTATACTTGGAGGTTTTAATTTTTGAAGAGAAACCATAGTAGGAAAATTAAGAGTATGCTTAATCTCTCACTCTCTCTCTCTCCCTCCCCCATCTCTCATAAGAAATAAGACAAAGATGATCTATAAGATTTTGGGAAAAAATCATCTTTGCAAATTTCAAAGATATTATAAATACTATTTTCAAGATTATCAGAGCCACTTCATAGTATGTTTATTCATAAAGCTTTATTACTCGGGATCAAAGGGAGACCAAAACAACGACAACAACACCAGAACCACAAGCCCCATGGAGGGTGGGATTATCATAATGACCCTTTGTGTTAAGCTAATAAACAAGGGAAAGTACATAGGCTCCTGACCCTGGAGGTGAAGGGTGATGCTCCCTAGGATTACTAATTAGCCTGCTGTCACCCACACAATAAGAATTACACTTGAGTTCCTATGATTTGACAGGATTCAATTTTAAATTTTATGCCTGAGGTCTTAAAGTGCTCTTTCACCCTTCCATTTGCATATTCTACATGACCAAGCAGATACAAATAGGGCTTTATGTTTGCGGAAGCCAGCGGGAAACATGCCCGGGTGCCCCAGGTCCAGGCAGCTTCATAATTTGTAGCACATGTGCCGGTGAACAAACTTTCTCATTTCACTGAATCTTGTTATGCTATACTGCGTGGATACTGTTCTCTGGACTTGTGTTCTCTTGTCAGTGATCCATCAACGTTCATGAAGCCTATTACTCTTCACATACAAATTTGTTTAAAATCAGAATTGCTGATTCTGGGGCTGCTTCTCTCCCTGTCTTGACTTGGAGTAGAAACCAGTGCCACCCCATTCAGTGTCCTCAGAGAGACCTGCTTCTTGAGGCCCTATCAATAGTTCAGACCATTGTCAGGGTGGGGGACTGGTGGGGCTCAGCTTCAAGGCACAGGGTAAGGGAAGGGGCTCCAGGGCTTCCACTGTTGACTTAATGTTTTCAGACAGGGAGTTTATACTGGGGCAAGATGGATAATTATTAGCCATTCACACACATGCACTTTCCATATTTACTTCCATTTTTATGTTATTATTAAGTAAAATGTTAGAAATAATTAAACTATGCTTCCTTCTCAAATTTCTTTTGAGAAATTTGAGAAATAATAGTTGTTCTGAACTTGGTGGATATTCTCATACATTCTTTTAAAAAAGGCATCTTTTTCTCCCTATTTCATTTTAGTGAAGCTCCTGACAAGAGATTGGAAGAAAAAGTTCCAACTTTAAAGCATGTAAGTGAACAAAAGGACCCTCTGGGATGCATCCCCAGCCTCCAATATGCCTTTTTCCTTAAAAATGCTAACCTGTGAGTTGGACTTGTCATTTGGAAACGCCTGCGGTGATGTGCAGGGAGAGCCTTTCTCTGCGCTGTTTGCTGGTCACTGGGACAGAAATGACAAAGGATTCTGTCCATTAGTGTTTCAATACAGAGCTCGATAGCAGTGGGAAATTGATGGTGTAACTGCGGCATCACATTGGGGAAACTTATGATGCGGACAATAGCACTTTCAATAAAAGGGCTTTTGATTTTCTGTGTGTCAAACTGTTTTAATATTAGGGCATTTCTAGGTCAATGAAGGGTTAATGTAGTGTCATAAATCATATCTAAACAAGAGCCCTAAGCTTGCTGTGTGTAGAAAGTAGTCTATTAAATTTAAAAAAGCATCAAAAAGAGATCACAAAATGTAAGTAGCTCGTGCAACATGGAAGTCACATTTACTTTGCTGCCTCCAAACAGTCTTCGACATAACATACTAAGGAGAGTGAATCGTAGGAGAATTAGCAATTAATGATTCTTTGCTATGTAAATCGTTATTAGAGGGTATGGCTCCTGCAGGCTTGGTCCAGAAATTTCCCTCAATTTGTTTACATAGAAATTCTGGGCATATGGAAATGGTCCGCTGAACTCCTGGTATTTAAGGAAGGTATCCATTTCCCAGTCCACTATAAAGCCCAAGATGCTTGAGGGTGCACCTCGTCATGCACCTCCACAGCAGAATTTCAACAATTACAATGCAGGGTTAATCTCTTGATATAGACAAATAATAACAGCAACAATTCCAACAACCTGCAGCCCTGTATGTGCTACGCTGGATGTTACCAAGCAGGTAAGCTCAGTCATTTGCATTGATTATCAACCTGCACATCATAGTGTTCCCTGGAAAAGTTATATCCTTGCTGCTATTGATAAGTTTTTCCTTGTCTGAAAAGCACAGAAAGACCTGTGCTCTCAGCGGTTGTCAGACTGTTTTTAATTCATTAAAAATATCCTATCACCACCATTACATGTAAGTGCAATTAAAAAAAGATGACAAATTCAATAAGATTTAATGAAGAACCAAAGGAATGCAATGAAAGAACACTTTTCCCATTTTGTTTGTGCTTTTAGCCTAAATGAGCCACATATATCACATCCCTCATAGAGGTTGTTTTAGAGATTAAGAGCTCTCCAATAACACACATCCAGAAGAAAAAGATCACACCCCACGCCCCTGTATTTCTGGCATACAGGAATCTGCTTGTTGGACAAGATACGACAGTGAGCAGGATCCACACTGGTCAAAAATCATGTGAAGCAAAACTCCAACAAGTCAAAACAAAGCAACTCTGGGAGCAAAGTGAGCATAGGCGCAATTTGTCACCTAAAATCTGCAACTCCCTGCAATATTCGGAGCTAGCGTGTGAAACAAATGTGTTTCTGGGAGGGAAAGCTGCATTGACTGAGACTGCAAACAGCAATTCTCTGTCCTTTAATGAAGGATGGAGAAAAGGCTTGATAAAGCACTCGCTCATTACAAGTGTGTGTGTGTGTGTGTGTGTGTGTGTGTGTGTACACGGATGGCTGGCAGAGAAATGTGCCTGTGTTGATGAAAGGTAATCTCCCCATTCAATCTTCTTAGACAAGTTAGAATTGTTAACAGCAATCTTATTTTATTGTGAATGCAGTTGGACAGTACTGAACAAAGAGCCAGCTGAAATAGCCTGTTGGTGTTTCTTTTTAGCTAAATAATACAAGATTTTGGAACTATTGGTGAGTTTCAGGCTTCCTTTGAATATATTTGAAATGATTTATAAGGGGGCTAATTAATTTATCATGTACTAAATTATACATACATATGTAATGTGTTTAAATAGCTATAGGATTTTGACTTTAACATTCTTTGTTAAATGCATAATACAATGATACATTATATATCCCAATGACTTATATTTTATCATCAGTTAAAAATAATTTAAGGGGCCGGGGAGATGGCTCAGTGGAATAAGCACTTGCCTGGCAAGCGTAAGGCCCTGAGTTCAATCCCCAGTGCCACCAAAAAATTAATAATAATAATAATAATAATAATAATAATAATTTAAACAGTAGGGCTTGCCTAATAGCTCAGGGGATTAAAGTGCCTGCAAGCAGGTGCGGGGGCTGGAGTTTGATCCCTGGGCCTACAGCTCCGGACCCACCCCTAGGGTGAACTGAGACAGCAATTGAGACTGGGCATGAAGGCGTGTGCCTGTAATCCCAGCACTTGGGAGGCTGTAAACAGGAGAGTCACTAGGAGTACAACTTAGTAGTGAGACCCTGAACACACTGTAGACCCTTCCCTAAAATACAAATAATAATAATAGCAGTAATAATAATAATAATAATTTAAACATTAATTAAAATTTTTTGAACAGAGATATCTAAAAACAAATTTGAACACTGTTTTTAGGGCAATCAGAATTCTAGAAACTAAGGTGATGACATGGAAGTATTTTATAAGTTAAAAATTTGTATAGGTCATTGCAAAGTACAACCTTAAGGAAGTAAGGGTACAGAGAGATGATGTACCAAACAAAACCATAAGGAAGCACTGCTGGTGATCCTTTTGGGACGTCTGAGCACCAGAGCCACACACAGGTTCTAGAACAACCTAGGTCTCCTCTCCTCTATACAAAGAGCTATTAATCCATGTGTGAAAGCCATTTCTACCTTCCTGGCTTGTCTAGACTGTAAAGTAGAGTCAGTGCTTACTAAATGATCATCGTTCTATCATCTTTCTATCTGCTCAATATAATCTTATTGTGCTCACATTGTGACCTTTCTGACATGAGCATCAGTATCCGTATTTAATTCCATAGTAAAGTTTCTTCAGATCCTTAAGCTTAAAATCTTGTCTATATTTTGCTTTTTCTCTTCCACCTCATATGCAGTGTGCTGGGGACTCCTGTTCCTGGCCCTCACAAAAGCCTCAGTGCCTTAAGCAAGGATGTCTGATGTCATGTGTGTCCAGTGCCCAGCTCGCAGCTGTGTCCCTGGGAGGGGTAAGCAGGAAGATATGGGAGGTGTGCAGGGCAGCTTCATGCTGCCTGAAGTGTGACATCCTGGCCAAAGCTGACTGTCTTCATGCCCACAGTGGAAACTTGTTTTGCACATATGACTGCAAAAAAAGCACTTGGCATTTGCAATCAAGATACCTTTATAAGAACAGGCATTTTCAGCTTCTTTTGAGAAAGGTACAGATCTGGAAATACAGGATTTCTATCTTCAGGGCTAAGGCGGGCAGGAGGGATGCCCTCAGCCAGTTGGTAGACACTGCTCCGGCCTCATGGGTCCACCTGGTCAGCTCACCTGCTCAAGCCCAACTTCCTGGCGCTTCCTAGCACTGGAGAGTGCTCATCTTCACACAACAGGCAGAAAGCCACAGAGGGAAGACTCAGCTTTCTAATGGAAGTGTTTTGTTTGTTACTTTAATTTTACTGTTTTGAGCATACAGATTTTACATAAGAAGGGATTGTTATGACTTACTGAATCAAGAGGCAGATCAACTCCAGGCGCCCTTGTTACATCTAGTACTCTATTAATAATGAGGGTACCCAAACAACAGTCCATCGAAAATTAGGAATCTCCAGATACAATTTTAGTAAGTATATCATAAACTTTCAAGCATTAAAATTTGTGCATTATAAATATTTTTAGCTTACAGCAAAATTTACCAGTGTCTGAAAGTGATGATTATATCATTATACATCTCATTAAGTATTATAACATAAGTATTTTGATGGTTATGTTAAAATAGTTATCTTGATATGTCTGTGTGTTTTTGTACTTGGTAAAAGGTTACCAAGCACTTGCAGGGCAAGTTAACAGTGAGAGATGTCATACCCTGGACCATGTAGCAGAGAGACCTGGACAATGAACATATGAGTAATAAATAGGACACAGGGGCTGTGGGTAAGGCAAGCAGGCTGAAGGTGAGACTGGCCAGGCTTCACGAGCAGCTGAGTTGTCACAGGTACTAAGCCTTGTCCCAGAGGGCTAGAAAATGTTGGCATGCAGTCTGTGTCCTGGTGATAAAAAGTACATGAATGTTTAAATTTAAAAACTTGTTATACTAAAGTCACATTGCTAAGAACAGTGAGTATAATGTGTTCACGATGAAGAAAGTATATTGCATATTTTGAATATTTTGAAGAGAATTAGTAACCATGTGACTTTTATTGTAACAAGTTTTAAAATTTAAATATTTGCCTAATTTTGATCAGCTATGTATGTCATAGCTAAAGTACACTAAAACCACGGTGATTTTAGAAAGAAAACTATTTATTGTAAAGGATGTAAGTACCACACACTAACTGATTGTTCCACTGGAGCTCCCTTTAGGGTCTAAAGATGCTTCTTTTTGCCCTGTGATACCACAGCAAGTGCTGCAGTGGTGCTCATTTTTATAAACTGAATTCTTTCCCCAATTCTGGTTGCAAACTTGGCTGGACTAGAACTGAATGAAATTCGTTGGTTAGGTTCAGTGTTGACTTTATGTGGAAATCTGATTTGTTTCTCATCCAATTTGGTTTTTGATCAGAACTGTGGAAATAATGAAGTTCATGAACTGAGGTACCCCTGCATTTGCTGGCCCTAGGCTTTGCTATCCTGAGATGCCTTGTTGGCCTCTTTGAGCACCTGCATTTTCTCACTCCCAGAACCTCACACGAGTGGCCCTGAGGAGCTCTTGTTATGTGGCACAACTAGGTAGAGAATTCAAGAATGCAAGTCGGAGAATGTGGAAGCCCAGAGACTTGCTTCATCATTGATGTTCTCCTCAAATTAGTTAATTGTCTAGGAATGAATCAGAAAGTGACAATTTAAGTTGATGATAATATTTAGAAAACTGCTGCTAAAAATCACATGAAAGAGGCCATTTTCTCTCAACTCCTGCCATTTGATTCTTGGTTATGAACCCCTTGATGTATTTGACTATTGGGTGCTAACTATAAAAGGGTGTAGTTAATAGTTTTCTTATACTAATGTTAACATGTTTATACTTTTGCAATGAAATTCCAAGGAACACTTTGAACAATTATTTAATAATTATCTAATATTGAAACAGTAGCCAAGATTTTATAACATTAAAGAGCATATAATTTTTTTAATGTATTTTGTACAGGGTCTCGTTATGCAGCTTGGACTCATAGTGATCCTCCTGTTTCAGCCTCCGGAGTGCTGGGATTACAGGATGCACCATCATGCCTGGTCTCAGTGGCTGCTCAGCATGCCTAAGGGAGAGGCTGGCAAGGCCTGTGGCGTCAGGATCAAACCCTGGCCCCTGAGCTTGCCTAAGCAGGCACTTAAGCTGCTCAACTATCTCTCTGGTCCTCCAGATGAAATTTTTAAGGACAGATACAGTGGAAGACAAAGACTTACTGAATACAATACAAGCAGAAAATTAAAAAAAATACTTAGGTAAAAATTACATGAGCTATAATATCACAGGAACTAATTTAAGTATTTTTTCTGTAATATCTATGCTCTACAGATTAATTAGTAGAATCTACATATTGTGAATGAAAAAAAATAGAAGCTATAATTTGCAATTTCCATGGACATAACCAAGGTTTAAACCATGGCTTGTCAGGTTCAAAAGACTGCCATAAACCGAGTATGCCCCCTTCTTCAATCAATGGAAACATAGAAATAAATAATCCATTTGAAGAAATTAGAAAACAGGACCAGTATCCATTCTTAAAAAGCAAACTGGAATAGAAAATAAATACAACTTACATTAGATACAAATTACAAATTTGACTCAAAATCAGAAGTAAAATAGAAAATAGATAATTTCTAAGTGATTGTACTTTAAAATGTTGAACAAACTTTACAAAGCCCAAGATGATTTGAAATGTAGATTCTTTTTAAGTTTAAAAATGAAGGTATTCTCTAGTGTCATGTCAGGGTTAGAAGCATCCGTTCCTACCTGATAAGTACATTCTCCACACGAAAAATGCTTCATCAGCAGCAGAGGGAAAGGCTCTGGAGCAGCAGGCAGGAGAGCTGGCTGTGTGTTCACTGAAGACTGGGCCACTTAGCGTAGACCTACTGTGCGCTGTCCTAGGCACTTGGTGGTGCCTTTCCGATTGCCTGAGCCCACTTGTGCCCAGGTCCTGGGCATGGGCTAGGAGCATCAGGAGGGGCACAGCATCAGGGTGGGATTCAGAGCCTGCCTGCAGGGGCTTCACATATTCAGCTGTTCCTCCAATCAGTTGTACCTGCAGATGGTGGGCTGGCTGCCCCTGGCCCAAAGAATCCCAAGTCCCTCCCTGACATAGCACACTACAGGTTCTGTGATGTGTCTTCTCAGCCAGGAAGGTCCCAAAGGCAACTCTCTTCCACAGCTAGCTACACAATAGCCACTCCAGTGCCAGGGTAGGCTAAGTTCTGGGGGTGTTTTCTTTAAATAAAATAAAATACCAATTCCTTGGGACATATAATTTTCCTAAAAATTTCTGTAATATTTTGTGTGCAATGTACTTTTCTGTTTTTATGATTACTTTACTGAAAGGATCTAAATAAGATAATTAGCAAAACTTTGTTTTCAAAGAAACTTGACCCTTCTGTGAATTTATACTTAATTTTTTCACTATGAAATTTGTTTCAATCACAGCAATTCATCAACAGACTTCATAAACAATTCATCATAAGGCTCCTAGAGAAGTTTTCACTTCTTCAATGTATAATTGGAATGCAAAAATGAAATGAGATTTTTAAATTTTCTAATGAAATTTATAGGAAAAATTTTAGCCTTTGAGTGACAATCATGTTTTGCTTTACTGTAACTCTCACAGCTTTACTTATAGTATAAGTACACAAAGGTATTTGCTCTGTTACCTAAGTCTTGATACAGGGATTCGTGTCTAAGAGAATCTTTCTTCTGACAAAATACAGGCACAATACACTACTCATCCATTGGAAAAAATTAGAGTTCTTTTAGAATCCTTTTAGAAGCGTCATTTATAGAAAGACTTGAGACTTCATTGCCCCCTAGCCCAGGTATTGATATTTGAAGAAAATGGGGCCCAGTGTTCTCTACTGCCAGATCCAGCTTGGTGGCCCATGCTTTCTACCCACAGTGGCACCAGCACTTGACCCCCACTTCCCACCCAAATCAATCACACACACTTGCGGTCTCTTTCTCTTGCAGGAAATCCAGCTTAGAAATGCTGAGAGTATAGAGCCAGTCACATGAATACCAAGGTCAAAGGTGCATAGGCAGCTGCCCCAAGTAACATTTTAGCTAAACTATCTGACAGATGGAGTTATTAGAAAACAGAAACCATATGTAAGCAGAAACTGCAACTTAGGGAGCATAGAAAAGGAGGGGAGGAGAAAAAGGAAATGTGCACAGTCAGGGCAGTCACTGAGAACCTGTTAGATACTCTCCTGTATAGTGCTGGGTAAACTCAAAGTACTGGGAAGCATGACTCCCCTTTCCTGCCAGAGCTCGCTGTCTGGGCATAGAGAGCACTAACAATTAGGCAGTATTACAGAGGGCAGCAGAGACTGCTGACATGGACAAGAAGCACATCACACTGCATAGGGAACGGAGGAGAATTAAAAATCAGAGACCTGGGACAAGGTAGAGAAGGAGGTAAAGTGGGGAGAGCCTAGCTGAGGTATGACCATGCAGGCAGGAGGGCTCCAGGTGCAACCCCTCCACTCTCTGGATCCAGGATTTTATTAGCATATCAATGAGAGAGGGTCCCTCCAAGGTCACTCTAAAACTTTCATACAGAATCACTTCGATGGTGTTTACTGTTTGTACACAGAACAGATGGGTCAGAAAGAAGGAAAATCCAGGATGTGCTCAAAGGGAGCAGAGCACAGCAATGATGAATGAGAAGTGGAAGGAACTATTATAAAAGTCAGCAAGTTGATTGCAGAGCTGCACTTCAATTTTAGAGTGTTGACGAAGGAAAGATCCATCCCTTAAGTTCATCATCCTAAGAGTACACAGTGATCAGAGTCTTACAAAGGTTTTCCTCTCACCTTTTGTAGAAAATCAAGGTGATGGGATTTCACAATTAATTATTGACTAGATTTTCTAGATGCAAAAACAAAACAAACAAAAACAAAAGATTTTTCCTTTGCCCCAATCCCCACCATGAACATCCTGGGGCCTTCTTGTAGTCTTTCTTGCCTCACGGGGACGCTCAACACCCTCTTGACAATCTTTGAGACTCTCTGCTAGATTTTTCTGGCTAGAACACTTTCATGTGAGCGTACAGCTTACAAGCAGAGACAGGACCTTTCTTCTGGTCATTCCTCTGTCTTCCACTTTATATCCTCCTTCTCTTTTCCACTTTTTGTGATAGGCACAAGTGTCTCCACTCTGGCTAGGAACCTGTTTTCCTTCCAAGCACGGGATATAAGCTATTCTTGCTTAGAGGCACTCCAGATTACTGTTCAAATACTGCTTTATTTTACATGAAAATTAACACCATTACTTCCAAATCTAGAAAAAGGAAATAGACCATTAAATTAAAACAAGCTATATATCGTTAGCTAAGGGTGATTTCTTTTATTCGAAATATGGGGGCTATATGTAAGATAATTCATCATTTTCTGTAGGTTCGGGTCAAGCTATTTACTTAATAAAGATCCATCATCTGTTGTCTCCCTGTTTGATAGGAAATGGGTTACAGTTACAGGTGTATCAAAAGGAAACAAACGGGCTGAGGCTTTCGGTTTTCTCCACTTTCAGGCATTACTTCCTTTATTTCTAGTTCTCCGACTTCTGTGAGTTCTCAGTTGTACACACACGTGTATGACTTCTTAGTAATTAAAATTAAAAACTGAAACAACATACTATGTTCTGACAGATATTTCCACATTTTCTGGTTTATTCTCTCAGTTTAGAATCAGCTTCCTCGTTTCAGATGAAATGATCCCACAATAAGTGATAACCAATTTCTTACCCTTCCCTTCTCTGGCCTCAGTAAAATGACAAAGAAAAAACTGACATTTCATGTTATTTGCAAGAACCCCACCCCAAGGCTTGTGACTCCCCTCCAGGGTCTGAAAAGAGCGCTGCATTTTGGTTTTCCTTGGGTAAACACCAGTCTGATCAGAATATAGTATATTATTGGATTTCTAATTTTCTCTGAAAAGACCAGGCTATGTTAAGCAGCCGTAGCACACTGGCGCAGATGAGACCAATAAGCACATCTTGACTTAACTCTCAGCCAGGGTTGCCAAGGATACGCTGTGGAGGGACAGGGTCAGAAGTCAAACTGACCAATATTGAGCAAATTGCATTGGTTTGAAGGATTCTTCTTGTGCTAGTAATGATATAGGAAGCACATAGTTTGGTCTGAAGACAGATAAATACTGCCCTTGAAGATCAACACAGAGCTGCATTTGCAACTTGAATGCATGGTTGCATTTGTTTGCATTGAGTTTGCCTGTGAAGTATGCAGCAATGTAATGTGGAGGCTAAAACAACAGTAGAGAGATACAGAACTACAAGTGTCTGTGTGTATCAACATGTTTTTAGTTTAAAGTGAGTCAGTGGTGTACCCAAAATGGTTATTAGACTAAATGGTCTGTTGTAATTTTTATTTTTATGTTCATAACCATGATTCTTTCCCTTAAAAAATGATGATTTTTCAGAGTACAATACAACCAGGGACATATTACTAAAGGTATTTTTGAAAGTGCCTGAACAAAGTATCTTAAATATATGATATATAAAACGTTAATTATCAGGTTTCAGAAGCAACCAAAAGTTTACAAAAGCATAGGTTATGAAGTTCAATAGTGGTCTTCTTCAAAAGCATTCTTGCACCCTTGAAATTAATACTTCAGTAATAATTGATGCATCTTTTCACTTTGAGGTCAGTCTTTCCATCGTCAGGAAAGCTGATCAGAAAGTGACACCTCTCTGAGCCTGGCCTCCCTCACTTCCCTGTATCATTATCATCATGTAGGCTTTCACACAGTTTGGCATGACTCCAGAGTCAGAAATCATATGTCTGACTAACTGCGTGAGTAGACAGTCTGACATAGTCAGAGATCAACTGCAAGCAGGCCTGGTCTATAACTCAAAAGCGAGTGGAATGGACCCACCGTTCCCCAGATCAGACCTGTGCCCTGGTTGGCTCATTGCTCCTCAAGGTCCCTGCTTTGCCACACCTCCCTGCAGTACCGCAGTGGCAGAGTGAAGCCTCCTCAAGGGTCCCACATGTGTCATCACCATAAGCACACCAGACAGAAGAAACCTGCATATGTGATTTCCCAGTATGTTGACTGTAGGAAGAAAACAACACGTAGGAGAAGACACAAGAAGTAGCTGCTATAGAATCTCTTCCTATAGAAGACAAGGATGTTATCTACATGTACAAATCTGTCCAAATGAAATCCATTCATCTGCACAAGCAATATGCTGTTATAAAAACTATAGAGGGAATTAAAAGAAAAGAAAAATACATAAAACATGCTGAAAACCCTATAAAAGAGCAGTTTTATGAGCTCAAAAAGACAGGAAAAAAAAAGGATTCTTTCTCTTTAGTTGTCTTTATTCATGACAGATTCTTTCCTGGAAATGACTAACACATTTTCCATGCTCTGGGGCTGGCAAGATTTGGACCCTGGGCTTAAGAATGATGTCTCGTGTCAGTATGAGGATGTACACTGGCACATCATAGATCCTGTTGGTGTTTGATAAGTAGGTGAGTTGCCCATGCTATGTAAATTATTTATTCAAACAGGGCCTTGTTTCCATTTTCTAAGTTGAAAAAAGCTGCAAAACATTTAAAAATCAGGTGCATAGATTTTTTTTTAATTTTAGTAAATGGAATATGATACTTTCTAAAACAGAAGATTAAAAAGGGAAAATGACCAACATAGTTCTAGATGGATGGTTAAGGAAACAGAGTCCTCCTGAGTTGAAAGCAGCACATCTAGAAGAATGCTGAGCTTTGTCTGCTCAATTGGGACACCGACCAGGGGAAGGCTGGAGGCAAGATAATTAAGTTTCTTTTACTAATTTAGTTCTTTGTAGCATTTGCTAGCCATCTTTTTCAAAGGTATACTGTTGTGTCACCTTTCCTGCCGAATTGTCTGCCACGGTGAGAGATGTGCTCCCAGAGCCCTCATTGAAGGGTCCCTTACATTACCTGCTCCTGAAAGGGGCTGCCTGCATATTTCAAATGCACTTGTTTCATTTCACTCATGTCCTGCAAGACACACTCATTGCATTGTGATTTCAGTATCAATTTCTATAGAGAGTTGATTTATGAGGAAGATGCTAGAGAAAGTCTATAGCAAATAAAGGAAAGGAAAATTAATAAATCACAGCGCTTTTCACATGAAGAAAGAAAATTTTTTGTAAGGTGAACTATTTAAAACACAATTAGCTCATTCATGTGTTGGCAGCAGGAAATACTGTTCCTAGAGCTGCCCGGAGCTGGCTTTTCACTTGGGATTTCACTGACTGGTGAGAGGACAGGCGGTCTTCAACTCGCTCCTCTGCAGACTTCAGCAGCCCAGGTCTGGCATGCTCCGCTGCTGAGGGTTGCATCCCATCAGTGGCTTGCGTGAGTAGACAGAAGGTTTCCAGGCTGTGCTCTAGCACTGTGGAGTAGAGTGTCTGCACAAAGGATATTAAGAGTGGTTCCTGAGTGCGCTTCACTGGCTCCATTTTCGAAAGCAGCTCATTTAATGGTCTAAAAACAGCCAGAAGAAACTATTTTGTGAGCAAATATATAAAGCTCTAAAAATGCCCAATCAAATGGCTTTTGCACTATTGCTGCATGGGCCCTATCTGGTCCTTATGTTTCGCTGTGCTTTTCTTTTTTTCCCCTCAATTTTTTTTCCCAGGAACCAGGGATTGAACTCAGCCCCTTGTGCTTGTCAGGGAAGTGCTTATTCCAGTGAGCCATCTCCCCAGCCCCCTTCCCTCAAGTTTCTTCTCTCATCATTCCACTCCTCAGTGGATGATGCTACCCAGGGCACTAACTGGCCAACTTCCACTGTCTGGCAACTCTGAGGCAGGATTCTGCCAAGCTTTCTCCTGAGAGAGCAGGAAACAAGCCTGTCCCAGCATTCCCTCACAGAGGATGGCCTTCCATTCTGACTTTCCCTTCTACCTGCAAACTTCCAGCTGGACAAATTCTTCAGGATGTTCTTCAAAAAACTTGCTCAACATGTGAAAAGACAAATTCTAACTTATATGACATTAAGTATTTCAAGTGTGCCAAGGTCTGTGTTGTAAAATAGTTTTTGTTTTTATAATAATGAAAATCATAAATAAAACATTCAATTGCAATAGTTTGAAATTATATAAATGTTGTGAACTATTATGAGACCATTAAGTAGCATGGAAAACTATAATTCTAAAGCAGGTATGTTATTCTTTTTATGTAAAATTTAAATCATTGTATATGATCACACTTCTGCAAAGAAAATAAATTTATAAGGCAACATAGATTTGGCCTCTTCCATACCAAGAATGATAGTACTCAAGTCCTAGACGTAAAGTTACCTCTATGACAAATGATGTGTATTGTCCAATATTGAATGAATATTTAGAAAAAGTAAAAGTTAGCTGCTGGTATAGTCACTTTTGAGTACTTTAATTCCTCATTTTTTCTCTATTATATATTGGAAGCCATTTAAAGTGTGTGTGTGTGTGTGTGTGTGTGTGTGTGTGTGTGTGTGTGTATTATGTGTGTTATTTATAATTCAAATGTTTATTAAAGTGAAATACTTAAAACTCATGGGTATATTTCTCAAGCATGCTCCTAATCAACTTTCTTCCTTCCTTTATGACTGGTTTATTACCTGAAAATATGAAGTCATTTCTATCTCCTTCCTCCTGGAATTCATTTCTAATTACTAACAGGTATCTGCTTATAGTTTTACACAGTACTGGGCACTGAACCCAGCCAGGGCCCTTGAGCTAAGCTATATCACCAGAACTCTTTTTTTTCAAGACAAGGTCTTGCTAAGTAGTTAAGTTGCCCAGACTTGACTCCAGTTCGCAGTTTTCCTGCTTCAGCCTCTTACAGTGCTGGAATTACCAGCATGCACCACTATGTCTCACCTGTCTCTTCTTGACAAGCGTCTCTGGCCTCTTTCCCATTGTCCCCAGTCATCCTCACACTTTCCTTCCCTCCTCTGCACACACTGATTCACTCCACAGCACCCTTTCCAGCCCTGCTCTTCTTTCGCTTCCTGCCTCCTTGCTGAGTACCTTCCTACAGCGCGCTGACCCTGCCTCCAGTTCTGGGGCTCCTTTCCTGGCTATGAGATGCAGTTCACAAGGCTTCAGTGGACTTTTCAACCACATGTGTCCATTTGAATCATTTAAGCAACAGGTACTTCCCACACTCCCTCGGTTCCTGCGGGGTTCCTCCAGGGACATCCGCCAAGTGCACATGCTATGTCTCCTGCCAGCCGAGTCCATTCCTCACAGGTCAGTGTCGGCACTGCTTATGCTTCCGAGTGTCACATCATTCCTGCCATTGTCATCAAGTGCAGTGAACTGGTAGCTTCCTCCCTTCCTTTTGGAACATTCTTGGGATCTAGCTTCTGCCTTACTTCAGGTTCTTAAACTTACCATGAACTAAAAGGTTTTCTCCTACAGCAAGGAGTGACTAGAACTTGAGAATCTTCTGCAGCTACCAGTAGCCAAGGTCATGTGTCTCCCTCCCTGTTCAGATTGTGCTCTGCCTGTCTATTGCAGTGCCCTGAGAAGCGAGCTGGTGGGTTTCTCCTGGCAGAACTGGTTGTCTGGTGTGTCAGTCTGAGGGAGCCTTGCAGAGACTGTGTAACTAGTGCCTTTGTCCTCAATGCCCTGTGGGGCACACAGCAGCTGGTTTCCTCCTCCAACCTCAGCCTCATTATAGCGGCCAGTCTGCATGCCTGAGAGGATCCTCGAGAGAGAACCCACTCACACCCCTATGCAGGTGCTAGATTTGCTCTGAGCCAGCCCCCTACTAATGCCACCTCGGATTGTCCTACCTGAAGAGCCATGCACTTCCAGCAGAAAGCGTGATTTGTGAGGCTCTCCCACATCCCTGAAGCAGAAGAGACCAGGACTAGGAAACCACAGCACTTGCAAGTGCTTTGGACATGGGTATTTTTAGAAAGTGTCATCATCATTTTACTTCAAAGACTGGATTTCCAGGGTGTCATATATATCAATATTCAAATATAAAGGCAGGGATGCCAGTCCTCCATAGATCAATAGTAATTATTTCAGAATAGTCAGATATATTGATTTATCCACATCTCTGACCTTGTCCACTAACACAAATAAGCAGGGATTACATGTGAGCATGCTTACATCATGCAAAGTGCTTTCATGAGGAATACTCACATGTTTGCACGTGCAGAGACGCAAGGCTTTTCTCACAGCAGGGCCTGGCTCTCTCTGTGTGCACGCATGTGTGCACGAGGTAGAGTTTTCATTTCTGGATCAATCATGGCCCCAGTGATGCTAGCCATCTGATGAAGTGCACGTAGCCTCTCTTTTTGCATTTATAATGTGCCGTCTTTTTATGATTATCCACATCTTCACTGGTAAACCTCCAAAGAGCTTGCAAGCATAGCAGCTTATTTAACCACATAGAACTTGGAGCACAGAATAGCAAGATCATTTTTTCTTTTACTTTTCGATACACACAAAGTTTATTTGAAATAAGTTTTCTGATATCTTCTCTTTCGGAATTACTAAGTTCACAGCCAATGTTGCCTTTGGCGAGAGGAACAGCTAGCACCTGAGCTTGTCCTGCTGCTGGTGGAAGTGGGGTCACTTCACTTGCAGAAGAGGAAACAATTTGGTTAATAAAATTAGAATCAGGGAAGTAGTCAGCATTCGTTGTGGACTTATAAAATGTGGTATCTAAAAAGCCAGATTAGCAAAGTGAGACTGTATCCAAAAGTGCTAGTACAAAAGCAAAAGAACAGTGACAAAGGGAGGGGCTACTGAACCTTCAAGAGGCTACTGGACTCTTTTAGAACATTTTGCTGAGTTAACACCCCTATAATATTCAAATAACGGAATTTAACAAAAAAAGGGTATACAGATGAATGTCCATTTTGTGTCTGTATTCAAAGTAGTTAAGATAGATATATAGTTACATTCTCTTAATGAATAGAGGGATTTGTTCTAATGGTGTTTGTAAATAGGAAATCATGTCCGCATCTTGTACAGCAGTTAACCACTAGGAAGAATGTATGCAATGTGTTAATTATTGAAACTGTCCTACCAATTTGATTTGAAACTGTTTCATTGCTATTTGTTTCTCAATAAAATTATGGAAAAAATTTTTAAAAAAGAGGATCTGGACACAAAGTCTATTTGTGTATCTCAAGGGCTGCAGTAAGGGCTTTTGTCCTACAGCGAGTAGTGACAAAAGCTTGAAGATCTGCTATAGGGGCGATGACCACACAGCGTCCTGTGATGCTTCACTTTGGAGTTGTTCTATTCTCAGGAGCAGCTGTGGGAGAGGGGATGGTTGTTTCTCTGCCAGATGGTGTGGCCTGTGGGGAGGAGAGAAGTCTGACCAAGGCCTGGAGAGCAAGCATATTTATTTACACACTGCCACAGGGCACCAGCAGTGTGATAGGTACCTATGCCATCTATGAGTCTTAGAGTTTGGGGGTGGCAGTGTCTGCAGTGGGGTGCTCCTGAGTCTCCTCTGAAACACCTGGGGAGCTGGCTTCCTACTCTTGGTCATTTTCAGAAACAGAAAATGGTTTCCTGTGTGTGGGGTGGAGGTAGATTTCTTTTTTATGTATTTAGTATAGGGTCTCACTACATAGCTTGGACTCATAGTGATCCCCTTGTTTCAGCCTCCCCAGCACTGAGATTACAGGTACCTGGGGAGGGGTTGGCATGGCATGTGGTACCAGGGATCGAACCCCTGTCCCTGCCCTTGCCTAGGCAAGTGCTTAGACTGTTGAGCTATCTTTGCAGCCCCATGGGAGTAGATTCCTTAACTTTCACTATTTTTCAAAACAATAGGACATGGTAAAACTCTGATTATTGAAAGTCAACATTCAGCATGTGGAGAAGTCACAAAGAGATTAACCTCATTTCACCAAAAGTATAATTTTGTTTTTGCATTTTTCTGTAAATGTGAAAGGTGAGACGTTCAGAATAGATAATGAGAAATGTTATGAAATTTCCTTACTTAAGGCCTTAAGAGACCAGAATAAAATCTTTTGCTGGCATTGGAGGTTGAGACAGCATTTCAATGTACAGGTGAGGCTGGTCTTTTCTTTTTGTTTTTCTGTATTTAGGACAGGGTCTACAGGGTCTCACTATGAAGATCCGACTTGTAGTGGTTCTCTGTTTTCATCCTCAAAAGTGCTGGGATTACAGGCATGCACCACCATGTCCAGTTTCAATTGTCATTTCAGCATGCTCTGTGGAAGGGGGCTAGCACGATATGCTGGCAATTGAACCCCAGCCTTTGTGCTCTGCCTAAACAGGCTCTTTAGTCTGCTGAGCTGTCAGGATGGAGCTTGAGCTATCAAGCCAGCCTTGAGGCTGGTCTTGAATTCACTATGCAGCCCATGCTGGCATCAAATACACAGCAACTCCCTCCTACAACCTTTTGAGTGCTAGGATTTTTCATGTTTGCTTCCCTGTAAGAATAAAGTTTTAATTCTCTAAAATTGTTTTGACCGTAATCCATTCAAAAAAAATAATATCTCTTGGTGGTTGATCAGGTTTGATGGGCCATCTCTATTTTGATTTTGTGTCATAAAACAATTGAAATAAATTCAGTACAATAGACATTTAGAGAGCCCCAACCATATGCATGAATTACATGCAGTCCTAGAAGTCCAGAGATAGTAAGATTAAACCTGGATCTTTGAGAAGCTCCCAGGTATAAAAAGATGGATGTTGGCATGCCCATTCTGGCTTACTTTTATTCCAATTTATTTTACAGGCAAAGGAAGACATCATATTGTAGCCTCCCACCCAAGTGACATGGTTTATCAGAATGGATGTTTTCTTTTTTCTGTAAAATAGAACAGTAGCAATCATGTAACTTATAGGATGAAATTATCAAAAATAAAGTAGAATGCAAACAAAGCAGAATGAACAACACGTATAAGGGTCCAACATAAAATTTTACTTATAGTTCTCAAATCCAATTTTAGGGAAGGGATCACATGTGCAAGCTGAAAAGTTACCTCAATGCACTTCCTCTCCTATTAGCACCAGAAGTGAAACATCAGAAACATCAGAACTCCTCCAAGAGCTCACAGTTCAGAAGGCGTTTTCCTCACTCCCTGTGCACTAGCTCTTAAGTACAGTACAGGGCCGCCAATGCCACTGTATGCTTATTACAGGAGGTAATGAGGCCTTAAATTGGGGAAATTTTAAAGACTATAGTATTTTATTGGTATAACTTTCCAAAATGATTACTTAAGAAGCTATTAAATGGATAGCTCATCAGAACTACAGAATATAGAAACAGTGAGATTAAAAACATCTCCTGTCCTAAAGCTTTCTCCTGCCTTTCCCGCAGGGGCCAGAAAGGTTTACCTGCCCCTGTGCCTGTCCCTGGATAACAGTTTCCTTCCATGTGGTATCTGAAGGCATCTATCTCCTGTGAGTTCTCTGTTCTACATTCTTTTCCTTTGCCTGCTTCCTGTTCACTCCCTCTCCACTAACTTTTTCTAAGACACCCCTGACTTTGAAGAGATGCCTGAGTCAGACCCTGCTAGATGCACCATGCTTGAATTTATCCCTTTCCTGCTCCTACCTGTGTGTCCTCGGAGCTTCTCAAGGCTTAATCTTATCATCTTTGGGCCCCTAATATTTATCATTATGTATTACATTCAGTAAGGGCCTAAAAATGTCTATTGTACTGATTTCACTTCAACAGTATGATGAAACAAAGTCAACTTAAAATGGTCCATTAAAAGTCTCAGGGAGGAGAGGGCTGTCATTGTATGATGGCTGAGTGGTCCCTTCAGAAGTCTCTCCTGGGGAAGCCACTACAGGTCCAGGAGTCAAGAGGAGAATAGATGACCAAGACATGGGAGCAAGGCACAGGGAGGGCAGGACGCAAGGCAAGGAGTTCATCATGATCAGAGTGTGCGCTATTCCAAGGTGGTGGGACTGCATATAACTTGGCCAGAACAGACTGGGGACAGAGCAATGCCTTCATGACCAGGTGAGGGAGGACTGAAACAGAAAGGTGAGAGATGTCAAAGAGCCATCCAGGAGGTGGTAGGGATCAGCAACAGAGCTAAGGAAGAAGCAGTCTCCACAGTTCTACAGACAGGAAGTGTGTGTGTGTGCAGGGAGAGTGTGGTCCTCCAGTAGGCTCCATGCTGGTGGAGGGTGGCTGTCTACGTTCACATGCACTGAGCAGGAGGGACCACATCTCTGAGACTGAGGGTTTAGGATTTATAACAAAATGAAATGTTTTTTTTTCTTTTGAAAACACTTTATTTTATTATTATTTTTAAATATATTTAGTTGTTACAGGGTTCTCACTATGGAGCTCAGACTCATAGTGATCCTCCCGTTTTCAGGCTCCCCAGCACTGGGATTACAGGTGCATGCCACTATGCCTGGACTCTGTGGCCAGCTCAGCCCAACCTGGATGTGGGGCTGGCATGGGATGTGGTGCTGGGGAATCAAACCACTGTCCCTGCACTTGCCGAAGCAGATGCTTTTAGTCTGCTGAGCTATCTCACTGGCTCCAAAATGAAATACATTTTACCATGAACTAATAAACAATGGAAATGGTTAGGGCATCCCAATTGCTTTTTGAAATGGGTGAGGGTGAAAATGTGAAAAATACCTGGCTAAGAAATGAAGAGACATTAGTTGTAAATCATGGCAGTAGAATCTTAAGTCCTATAGCAAAAGTCACAAATCTGTAAGCTGAGATAACTGCTCTCCAATAACATGCCCTTTTTCATGGAATCTGAATCTCAGAAGTACTATATAAGTTTACCAAATTTACCTCTGGCTGGCTTGCCAAGAAGAGATGCTTTGGCTGAAGAGCACAAGACAGAGGCCCCTGCCTCCAGTGGCATGATATTGGGCTTTGCCACAGGTTAGTGTGGAGCCAGCGGAACATTCACCTCTTACAGATCCAGCGTGTTCTGTTTTAGTCCTTTAATTCTCTTTGCAAGAGTTCTGCAACCAATGGCTGGACCTATAGAAACTTCCTTCCTCTGAAACAAATGGATGCAAAGTATGATGTTGCTATTATAATAACTACAATCAACAAGTTCTAATTCATGGCCGTTGTTCAATTTTTATACTTTTAGAGAGCTTGATCAATCTGTGTGTTATTCCAATATTACTTAATGATTTTCTTTACAGTGATTTAGTTTTTAAAGTGTAAACCCTCTTCAAACAAGTACTGCTGAGAACAATCTCCCTGAGAGGTTCTTTGTGAGTCTACGTGCATATGTCTTGCAATAAGGTTGAAGTCTGGAAGGTGACAGAACTAACCGAGGGTGTGTTGAAAACAACAATAAGAAAGTCTGCATTTTGCCTTCATGTAGGTATGTAGACCAGTATTAATTTCTGCTAGAACAAAGGGGATGCTGCTGCAGGAGACAGCAGAGAGATGTCTCAGCAGCAAACAAAACGGATACTTGCTTTAAAAAAATGTCAAAATGTGGATGTGCCTCGAATCATTTAAAAAATAGAAGGTGATAAGTTGAAAATGTCAGGTAATTGGCAGACAGATAGAAAGTTAAACTGTGTCCTCAGTGAAGAAAATTAACCAGCAGCTGCCAGCAGGGACCCCAAGGTCATGTGAATGCCAGAATCGAGCAAAGCCCAATCATTCAGAGGGGGTCTGGCCTGATATTTCCCCTCCCTGGTCATTTTCAGATCTCTTAGGAACTGCCCTGAACTACTGCCAACATGTGTTCATTTCTAAAAATTACATAGATTGTGATTTATTACCCATCACACTACAAAAATCCACTGTGAATTAAATCAGCCCTTTGTTTAAATTGCTCCTCAGCAATCCACATCATATCATCATAAATGACATTGAAGTTATCATCTGCAGCCCTCAGCCTCAGCCACTGATAAGGCCCCACCATGAGGCGATCAATACTTACTATTCATTTTTGAAATTATCTTCACATTGATCCCTGAACAAGCGCCAGCGACACAGAGGCACAGTGCCTTTAATACAATAATTATATAAAGGTTTACAGGCTCATCCTCCCAGCCAATAAAAGCTGTCAACTGGCAGGGACAGTTACAATCCCATAATCCATCAAAACGCTGTTCTCTGACCTATGGGCTTCTGGGCTTTCAGGAGACCACGATAAACATGCTGGTGCAGGAGAGGAGAGCGGCACCGACTGGCTAAACAAAGGCTGCAGATGGATATTACTGATTAACAGAAATCCTCCCGCAGAGCAGCCTCATGGACTTTTTTTTAAATGATAGGAACAATGAAGGGTCGTCTATTTGCTAATTGTAATTCACTAAGAAGGCATGCAGCTAGCCTCTTTTCTGCTTTTATTTTTTGGTCTTTAATTGATCAGGTTTGACTTTGAACTGGATGATATATGGAAATGAAGTAAGCCCATAGAAATCATAGTGGAGACAAGTATCCGAGAACAGGAAGAAGTAAAACCTGAGACCAGGGAGCAGGGCACAGATCAATCACAGGAGATAGGAGGATGGCTTCAGCGCTTACACACACAAGCGCGCGCACACTCGCACATGCACACACACACACACAGAGGACAAATGGACACATGTGCAAACAAACATGCATACAAACACATGTACAGGAACACATCTACACATACATGTGTTCGCACACAAACATGCATATGCATACAAAGCTGCATGCATATACCTACTTCTAAACTGAAAGCATACACAGAACTATATTAAAAATTTCCCAGTCAAATCTGCATGGACATGGGAATTGTATTTCTAAAATCCTTCAACTTTGGCACATTTGTTTTCAAATTTCTCTTAATATGTGACATGATCATTTTCCAGATCTCTTTAATGTGCCATTGAATTTCTCCTTCCTTAGAGAAATAGGCTAAAAGTTAATAGAATGTATTTTTGCTTTAATATATTAATGTTTAGCCGTTTTCTATAGACAGATAAGTTTGCCCTGTCAGGGTCGGAGTGGAGGTTTCCTCTCACCCTGAGCAGGAGAACCACCACTGCGCATGTTCTTCAGTAGAGGAGGCTGAGCCCGGGCACACGGAGGCCAGCGGATCTTGTAGCACAGATCCAGGACCCACGGGTAACGCAAAGAGGCAGCTTCACTTCTCACTCCAATTTATAGCTCAGGAATTTTACCTTTAACCTTAGTCTAAAATCTATATTTCCAAGGCCCGCCAAACAGCTCAGCGGATTAAAGGGCCTGCAAACAGGTACAGGGGCAGAGGTTTGATCCCCAGGCCTACCGTGCCAGCCCCGCCCCTGGGGTGTGCTGAGACAGCAAATGAGACTGGGCCTGGTGATGCATGCCTGTAATCCCAGCTCTTGGGAGGCTGTAAATAGGCGGATCACCACGAATCCGATCTAGTAGTGAGACCCTGAACACCCTGTAGACCCTTCCCCCCAAAAAAATCAAACAAAAAAACCTCTATTGCCACTTTAGTTTCATTCTTTTGTTTCCAAATGAGTTAGTCAACCTTTTTTGAAGGTACTGTGGATCTTAGTAGTGTTCAGAATGATAAGTGACTTATTTTTAAAAGATTTTTGAGAAAATTTGGACATTTAAAAGTGCTAATGTTAAAATAAGAAAAAGAGTTATGTGGAACAGAACTCATCTATGGTTTCGGTATGTTTGTGCTGGTATTTGGGTTAGAATAAATGCACGTATTTGCATAGCGACTGAATGAAGTTTCAAGTGAGATGATTGGAGGGAGACTGGCAGGTTGGTTGTGCCTGTTGGGGAGCAGGACAAACACATGGTAGCTAGAACCAGTCAGATGCCTGATAATTCTAGGAATGAGATAGATGTGAAGAATTTTTTAAAATGATGTACGTCTTGGAGATTTATCCAAGTATGTGCTAGGTCTTAATGTATTCTGATCTATTAATTTTAATATTTTTAGAGCTGCATTGCATTTCAGTGAGAGAGTGCACCAAGACAGGAGAAACAGGACAGCAGGAGTGTTGCTGTCAGAGCGCTCACAGGGACACAGCTGAGCCAGGCAGGGCTCTGGGGCATGAAGCTCAGCATGCTGCACTCTAGCGAGGCTCCTGCCAGAAATCACATGTAGGAAGGCACCAGAGAGAAGCTGGTGTCTGCAAAGCCTCCACCAAGCACCTGAGAAGCAGCATCCCCTGGAGGGCTGCTCACCCTCCACACGGTCCTCTGGGCTTCATAGAAAAGCTCAACAAACAACCAAGAGTAAGATAAAGGAGAGAAAATGGCATGAACACAGAGGTAAGGATAGAGGCTCCTGCTCCCAGGTGTGCCATTGATGGCGATGAAACAGCAGCCTTCATGGAGCAAGGCGGGGAGACCATCCCCACGATGGTGCCTGTGCTTCCCTGCAGCTACAGTTGTGGGCACTGTCCACTGTGCTCCAGGGCCGCCAGGGGGGTGCTGCTGATCCTGCTACATAATTACAGCCTCCACCCACCCTTGTACTAGCAATGGGAGCTCTGTGGAGCACCCTCAGAACTCTCCTGTGTGCCAGTGTCTCCCTCCGTTTTTGGACTTCACTGCATGAGGCTCAAGTATTCCTCTTTCCAGGGGAGAAGCCTGGACCAGATGGCAGGAAAAGACCTCATAGGAAGAGCAGGAATGCCATATTCCAGACTCGGGGTCCTTCCCTCTGATAAATATGTGGGTCTTGATTATTTTTTTTCCTTGCAAACATCCAGTGATGATTAAAATACACCTCAAACTTTTTAACAGAAAATGCATAATAACAGAAGTGTTATTTGAAAGAGGAGGGAATTATAAAATAGATCTGAGAATCGGGGTTCATAATGAAAATATAAATCTAATTTTAAAATTCTGTCACAGGGATATGTTTGCAAGCATTTGAGATAGGTGTTTCCATGAGGTATTCTCCTCACCAGGACCCTGTCCAACTTCTGCAAAAAGAGACCTTCTAAGGTTCCCACACACTCAGAAGGCTGAATGGGTCATTGGAAACACACCGATTCTACAGTGTAGCACAGCTTTCTCCTCTAGCTCTCTCTGTGTTAGTGTTTGGCCCTGCATACCTGGTCTCCACAGAGCCTGCTCTACAAGGGCAAATCCACTCACATCCTCCTTCTTTTCCAAAAACCTGCAGTGGTTGTCACTTTATTGGAGTATAGAAAAGCATTTTTAGCAAAATTTGAAGACTTTGCTTTAGTAAATCCCCTCTATCTAACTCAGCTTTATGGCTGAACTCATTTGGGGGCTTCATTTGGGGGTCACTTCTCTCTTGCACCATAAAACTCTGACCTGACTTGCATACAAAAAATCATGTGCCCCTCCGGCTCTGAGATTTTGCACATGTAGTAGACCCTGCATACATTTCCTTCCCCAGACTTGAACCCTAGCAAATCTAGGATCTGAGTTCTTCACATGACATGATGCCCAATTTCTTTACAAACCCCACTCAGTATTTTCTTCCTTATAGCCCCTCTTGTCCTCCTCCAAATATGATTCCACGCTGCAGTTCAGACTCTCCACCAAATGATCACTTCTTACTTTCTTTCATTTTTATTTTTTTTAAAAAACAATAAAAAATAGTGAAAAACAAGCAGTAAACATTAAAAGTGATAAAAAATTTTCACTAAACAAAATGAGAGGAGCTCAACAATAGTTGCTGTCTTCAGATCAGTTGCTCAGATTACTACATCCTACACATGCCAAGTCTGCCTACTAGGACTGTCTTCATCCTGCCTTTCCTCCACCCACAACCAATCACTCTTCCTATTTCAAGGAGAACTTGAAGCCTTCCTGAGTCACAGATGCTCAGTCCACATGTACTTTCTTATGTTCTCATTTAAAATTAAGGCTACTCAAAATTTCTCAATCTTAGCTCTTCTGCCATGGATGGAATTGTACCAAAAATTGTAGGAAGTTCCACATCATCTTTTACATCTACACATTACATACTAACCCTGCTTGTCCCCACTCGTGACAACCAGAAACTTCCCAAAGTCCCTCAACACTGCCGAACATCTAGAGAGAGATGGATGAGGATATGCATGTTCAAAATAAAGCTACTATTTCTTTTTCTGTTAAAATATTGTATTATCCTTTTATTAACCATAAGCAGCAACTCTTTTAGGAGACCACCAGGCCAAATCATTCTTGGGTTCTATCTTTGCTCTGAAACTCATAATGATGGCTTCTGGTATTTGGAACTTTCAGGCTGTTCACTGCCAGGGATGTCATGGCCTGTCCACTTGTTCAATACTATATTCTTTTATTTATTTCTGGATGTTCCTTCTCTGGAAAACCTGATAGACATGGAAAGAAGTGATGCTAAGGGTGATGCCAGTTAGGTTTCTTGGAGCAGTTGAAACCACAGGTTGGTCCTAGAGGATGTCCAGGCAGAGGTATGCCCAAGAGCAGACAGATTAGGTTGGACCACACAGACCTTAAGAGAAGACCTCAGTTTCCCCTTCTGCAGTTTCAGGGTTTCTTTTCTGATAAGTTTAGAATCTGGTGCCACATTGTATACCAGCTTTAGTGGAATATGTGAAGAATTCTAAATCCTTCCACATAATTTACATCTTGCTTTATAATTTCAGGATTGTCCAATATATAGCATATCATCCTCTAAATAATATTTTTAAAAATCTCCAACAGTAAGTTAAATAATGTTAAGTTGCCACATAAACTAAGAAATTAAGAGAGGGCATCTCATCTATATGAATACTGCAATAGAAAGCTTTATAACCAAATTAACATGGAAGAAAATTCACTGAAATTGAGAGGGCCAGACAAATATCTCAGTGGATTAAAGCACCTACAAGAAGGCACAGGGGCTGGGGGTTTGATCACCCTGTCTGCCATGCCAGTCCTGCCCCCAGGGTGTGGTGAGATATCAATTGAGATGGGGCGAGGTGCCAGCACTTGGGAGGCTGTAAACATGAGGATCACTATGATCTATGCATTGAGACCCTGTAGACCCTGTCCTAAAAAGAAGAA